>NC_134562.1:31250643-31550643 GCF_025594145.1 Primulina tabacum | reverse complement strand
AATAATATTTTTTCATAATGACCCAAATAAAAGATCTGTCTCACAAAATACGACTCGTGAGACCGTATCACACAAGTTTTTACGTAATGTTTAATTCCAATGATTTTTTTTAGTGGCAATTAGATTTACCGTCGTAAAGATCATTTCACAACTCATTTTAATAATAATAGTATATATATATTTTTCTAAAATTGTGAAATGTGTCACAAAACCAAGCTTTAGACAAGTTCATACTCAAATAATTTCTTTATTTTTATTTTTATTTATGAAATTTCTGTTTGGCATCCAAACAAAAAAAGTTAGATCACATATTTAGATATTTTTAAAAAAAATTTGTGGGCCAAAAAAATTTGTTAAATGCACACATCATATAACGGGCCATCTATTGACGTGGCGTCACCCCATGCACCGTAATACATTCCCCCCGTTTTAGTATATTATTTTTCATTATAGTTTTTTTTTTTAAGATTGCTTTGTAAATTTCAATAATCCATAAATGCTATATAAAATTATTTTAAATTTTCTAATGGCATATAACTATAACATTATTTACCAATATTTCATCTAAACTTAAATATACTCATCTAGATGAAAATCTCATGCAGTCAGTGTCTGAACGGGTAAAATCGAATAAATTATCAGCAGTGCCGACAATTAGTTATTCAAGCTAGTTCACATATTATAAATTGTAATTCTTGATTGCGGACACAAACATGAACTAGAAGCCATTGGTTTATTAGTTGAAGTGGTAGAAATATCGTAACGAATGGTTGTAATGAAGGAACAAAAAGAGAAATGGAAAGGGGTGTGTGTTGGGAGGTAAAAGAGAGAGAACAGATCACATAGAGACATTGATTTACAAGAAAGCTAAGCTTGTAGTGTGGCCCCTCAGACAAAAAACATACATGTGAAATTATATTTTACACACATATATATATATATATATATATATATATATGAGTAGGTCTCTTGTGAGACGTTCTCACCAATTTTTATCTGTGAGACGGTCTCACGAATCTTTATCTGTGAGACGGGTCAACCTTACCGATATTATACTTTTTCATGGATGACCCAAATAAGATATCGTCTCACAAAATACGACATGTGATACCATTTCATACAATTTTTTGTGTGTGAAATTAAAATACTATATATTATATGAGATGACTTAAAAGGTAATTTCCTACTAATAATAATGGATGGGCATATGCTCTAAGAATCGTTCTATAACACAGTTATTATGTAATTAGTTGTAGTAGTTGACATGGGTTGCTTGTGGAGATTTCAAACAAGTAATATTGGGGGAAAATCGGGCAAACTCATATCTCAGATGTATTATTAAGACTTTTTATAATAGAGACAAGAATTTGGTAGCATTGTCTATTTTGTTTTGTTTTTTTTTTTAAATTCACCATTTCGAATTTGTGATTTAGTCGCTCGTTATTTTTCACTTCATAAAAACTCCGTGCTACGTGAAAATCAAATGCATCATCAACTTTGTGTCGACGTAGTTGAGATTATTGGGATATAATATAACAACATCCATGAATTATTATTTTGTATATTCGAAATATTTAATTTATATGTTGTTTTTAATTTTATGAAAATATGATTTGTTTTCTCTATGTTGTACTCCTCATTTCAATTTAAAAATAAATTATAAATTTTAAATGAACGAGCTACTAAAACAGTAAGAAATAATTTTAAGTAATAAATATATTTAAAAACAATAATCACTTAAATATGGTAAATAAAATTTAAAATATGTCAAATAAATATAAAATAAGAAAATGAATGAATGGACACCGAAACCCACAAATAATTATATCTCAACTATCTTCAAATAATTATTAGTATTAAAAAATAAATATATAAATATAATGTGTACATGGAATGTGAGACCCAAAAATTATAAGTGTTAATATTTAAACTAATATGGATATATATTGTTACTTGTGTCATATCGATTAGATAAAATCTCCGAGACTTGTATATACTTGGACAACCTCCCCTCTTGAACTATCTTTTGGGTTGAATTAAGCTGTTCTAATCTTAACATGACATCATAGTTCAAGTTCCACATTTATGTGCTGGACTACCTATAATTGTGTCATTTGTAAATTTCACACTCCAAATGTTCATTCTTGGTAGGGGTGATCAAATTTTTTTATTAACCTCCCGAACCGAATTGCATTGCACCGTTTTTATAATATTTTATAAAAACCGCGATTAAAAATAGTAATCATAAGCCGCACCGCATACGCGGTTCAATTAATTTTCTTGCCAAGAGCCGCTCCAAACTACACAGCCTAAACTGCTTGCCATAATATTTGGCTTATGATTATAATAATTTGTAAACAACATATTCGATTAAAGAAGTCGTCGTTCACTATATCTCAACTATCTTCAAAATTATTACTCCTACAATGAAAACTTATTTTCTTCATATTAGTCTTTTATTAGAATATTTATTTCTTTTACCACAATATTTTGTTTGAAGTTAGAAAGTAAAAAAAAAGAGAAGATAAAATAGTGTAGATGTCATTTTTGTTGTGAATGTGTTGTTAAATTATTAACTTAGTTTTGAATCTTGATTATTATTTTATCTAGTTTTATCTTTGTATGATTTGAACTATATTTTATATTTGAAGACACTATATTTTTGTTATTTTCAAATCAATTAGAATATATTTTCTAATTTTTTTCATTAAAAAAACCGTAAACCGACAGCAAATGTCTGAAACCGCTCAAAACCGTAAGACTAATTCTACATGTAAAATCACGATTATTCTTTTAAAATACTAACCGACCTCATATGACAATTCGATCTGAATTTTTTTTAAAAAAAACCGTAAACCCGCATCGTGTTCACCCCTAATTCTTGGGCGTGACGGGGGTGAGATAAAATCTATAAGAGTTGCATGTATGGACTTGGACAATTTTTTTTTCTTGAACGAATTTTTGAGGTTGAATTAGATCTAAATTTCAATATTTAACATATATTATTCGAAAAATATGACATTACATTAAAGATACAATACAAATAAAAAGAATAGTCTAAAACAAAAAGTCTCGTAAACGCGTGGTACCATTTTCGTACGTGAATGAGGACAACCAAACTACACTGATCCAAATGACAGATAACTACATGCAATAAATAATGTTTCCCACATGATCATGTGACAAATTAATTCATCAACAAATAAAAAGTAATTAATTAGATTCATAATTAAAGGCAACGTACGTTTTCAAGGTCACACGCTCGTGTCTGATCAAACTCATTTATCAAGTCTAAACTCTACGGTGAGTATCGCATTAAAGAAAGGTTTGGAATGGGATTTGCTTGATTGTTTCGACATGGGATATAATACGATGCTATTTTTATGTTTATCGATATATATGAGATCTATACGTTTATTAATATATGTGATATCCACCGAAAATTTAACGTTTATTTTTTAATACGTAAAAAGATATTGTATAATGATAACATAAAATTTTCCCTTTATGCGAACATAAAACTCGAGAAAATTATAATTTTGGAATTTTTAGCTCATGGAGCTAGGGAAGTAGAATTCATATTTGCATTTATAGGTTAGGTGTACCAAAACAATCTTGGGAGGAATCATACATGATTTCACTTGCTAAGTTAAACAAGAGACTTGTAATAGGATTATTTAAAGGGTGACTTGTTTTAAAATCTCAAAAACAAAGTTAAATGTGTGTTAAGTCTATGATAGACCGAAACTTTTTCTACGGTCTCTGATTCACCAAAAAAAAAGTTCATGCACTCCTTTAGTCCACAATATCTTTTCGGATGAAATTTGGTACAAAACATTGAAAATTTGAAACATATATGTGATATTGAAGAACAAATTGGTTTAGATCTGATACAAAAGATAAAATTTTGAGTATAAAATTGGAACCACTATATTGATATCAATACTTACTACACTTTTTTGCGTACTCAAATATCATTTATTAGTATATGACCTAAAATATTTAATGCTGAAATATTATATATTATTGTTAGATCTGAAACATTTAGTACTCAAATATCATATATTAATATCAAATTTTCAAAATTTTGTACCTAAATTTTCATTCGAAAAAGACGAATCATTAATATCAAAATTTGTTATATATGTTTAAGTACTCAAAATTCATATATTAGTGTCAAATCTAAAATATTTAGTTCTAAAATATCATATATATTTTTTCTAAATTTTCAACGTTTCGTACCGAATTTCATCCGAAAAACACATGTATTCCAAGGAAATGCAAAAATATTTTTTTGGGTTAGTCAGATACTACAAATAAAAAATAAAATAAAAAAGTAGTCTGACAGAGAGTGAACACACATTTAACTATGGTTACAGAGATTTATTTAGGATTTGTTGTTATTTAAAATATGATTTCAATTTTAGATATTGAGTCACAAGGATCATCAAACACAATTAATTTGTACCATTCGAAGAGGTATTTAGGCTTCCTACTATCATCTACTTCAAATGATAAGATTTGACAGTCTTTGTTTCATCCAACGTTATGCTCGAGTTTTGCGATATAGTTTGGTTTGTGCCACTCTATGTTGGAATATGCATGCATAGATAATTAATTTGACGACAAAGATTTAAATATTTCCAATACTTACTATTTAGTTTGAGAAATTATAAACTAAATATTCGAAGGGATCGTCGATTTTTCACCTAATCCAAAATCCATTTAATCATTTTTCAGACAAAAAAAAATCCGTACCCATGTCCCAAGATAACATGAAGAAAGAATTAGAAATGAGTTAATTAAATCATGCAAGCAGTCGACAGTCACAGATCAAGACAGGTCTCAAGTTTCTCAAGCAATAAATAAAATAGAAATTTGAATCCCACTGTCCATTATTATTTATTTATATTATTATATATTATATAAAAAAAATTTAATGTGGCTTGATGCATTGAAACCACAAGAAACTGTGAGTTATTTTATATGGTCCAGCCTTGGAATTGTCCACCAGGGGATATTAAATTAAATAAGAAGATATCTTTTTTTCCCTCAGGTTCCAAAAAGTGTCTGGAAAATTGTTTCTACTGCTTCTTCTGCTTTCAAATGAATGCTCAAAACAATATGATCTATATTGTTAAGCATGATCGATTCGTAGACGACGTATATATATATGGAATTTTCGGATCACAGAAACTTTAAAAATGTTTGCTTTTTATACTGCTTAATATTACTACAAAAAAAAATTAAATAATAATCGAAAAACATGGAGTAGAATTGAAAGAAGTTAAATTCTAAAGAAACAGGCAAAGTCAGCTTTGGTAGTAGAGCATTCCTTGCATCGTGGAACGCATAGTTTTCAAGCATGAATTCAGGTGCACATGCGCATGGAACATATACAAGCAAAAAAAGACACGCACAGACATAAAATAATTAAAAAAAATGTAATCTTTTGAGGACCACTCGCTGTTCTGAAAATAAGTAGAGTTGAGATAGAATATGTCAACTTGTATTGCACGACATGAGCATTCGAGGTGAGTCTGTACTACACCAGCTGTAGATCTTTCGACTTTTGTTTTGTGTAAAATGACCGGCCAATATGACAACTTATATTCTACGACATGGGCATTCGATGTGAGTCTGTACTACAACAAGAGTAGATCTCTCGATTTTTATTTTGTATAAGATAGCTGATCGTTTCATTTGAAAACAAAAAATGTAGGTTCCATCAAGATTTTTTTATTTTACAACGAGTTAATCAGCTGATCATCTTATACAAACACATCGAGAGTAAAATCCATTGTATAACATAGACTCATCTAGTATTAGGTATCTTCCTAGAAATAAAGAATTGATATTTTTCCTGCAAAACAATTGCTCCCTCATTTTCGAATATAAATCATTTTTTTCATGTGTCTCAAATATATAGTTCTCGTTTCCATATTTAGAATTATTTTATTTATTATTTTACTGATATACCATCATCATTAAATGTATTAACTATTTTTAATATTGTTTATTTTATTATAACATTCATTAAAGAAGAGTAAAATTGAAAACTTTATTATTCTTTGTGAAAACACACACAATATAAATATATGAGACGGAAGAAGTACAAGTAATGTTGCATCAGGCATTCCATCTTATATTTCCGAGTTTTGGTATTGAATGTCTTTCCATATATCATGAGATTTAGAAGTTCAAGCTATTGAAATTGAAAATTAATGATCGTGACTTCAAAAATTATTGACTAGTCAGATGTCACGTCACATCAATAATTAGACAAAATTAAAATAACTGATTATACATCGTTTTTCCCTTTCTTTCCTTATAATGCAATTCACCAGTCACAATCTTGTATTCCAAACTCGCACAATTAATACAAGGAAGACTCAGGCAAGAGGGGACTTCTTGCCATTATTGGAGCATGAAAGTGAACAGAAAGAAAAATCGAAAATTACACCCCAAAAATGACTCAAACATGAAAGTTGGCAAGCATGAAGATAAAGGGCCTACAGCTTGAAAAACAGTTCCCGAGTTCTTAATGAAGGATTTGATGTGTGTTACTTGTGTGCATGTGGTACAAGAGACATATTTTGACAATTATTTTTATTTTAATTTGTGGTGGGCATGTTGGAATGTGGGGAAGGGAAAAAAAAATAAAGAAATAAATATAAAGTTACTAAAAATTTCATCCACTTAGTCAATCAACATCATTGTTGGCTGAAAGATTCGACACCTTCAAAGGCTAAATGTTGATCAAAATGTTTTTGTTTTTCAGATAAAATCCATGGGAAAAAAAATAAAGACGACGAGAAAATTAAAACAAGGTAACAAACTCAAACTATATATGTACAACAATATTGTTACAAGCTAAAACAACCTTTGTTATTTTATGTATGATGATACCAAGATTTTCTTCCGAGGGACTAATACGACTAGCTGTAAATACAATAATTACTGGTACAATTTATCCCGGTTTGAAATGGAATTTCGATTGGGAAAATGGGATTCGAATGAATGATCAAGAACCGTAAGAATTCCTCTCAAGTTCACAAATTCTTGCTCAATTCATTGTCCTCCTTTATGCTCATTTCTACCCCTTCAACTGTAGTAAAGCCGCCTTCCTCAATGGCAATAATCGACGAAGCCGGATCAAGTCCTGATCCTGCCTGAATCTCTTTAAACATAGCCATGACTTGTATCATCGTGGGCCGTTTCCAAGGTCGATCATCTAAGCAGGCACATGCCACTTTCAAATGCTGCAACAGCTCGATTTCTAAGCTTGGATCTTCTTTCATTATTTGTGGGTCAAAAACGTCGCTTATTCTCGTTTTTGCATGCTGTTTCACCCATCCCACAAGATTGTTGTCACCAAAATCGGCTGAATCGGTAGGCTGCTTACCGGTAAGCAGCTCGAGTAAAACGACTCCATAGCTATAGACGTCTCCTTTTGTAGAACATCTAAAACTTTGGTAGTATTCAGGTGGGACATATCCCGGAGTTCCGGCTAACGTGCTAACACTCAAATGTGTGTCCATGGCACTCATGTGCCGTGCCATCCCAAAATCTGATACTCTAGCCTCCAAGTTTTCGTCTATCAAGACATTGCTAGATTTCATATCTCTATGAATTATATGCGGGATGCAATTGTGAAGAAAAGCCAATCCCCTGGCAGATCCAATAGCAATTTTTCGCCTTGAAGCCCAACTTAGCTTTATCCCTATTTTCTTTCTGTCGTGTAAAACATCTTCGAGACTTCCATACTTCATATACTCGTAAACCAAGAGTCGTTCTTCGCCAACCTTGCAATACCCAAGGAGTGGGACAAGGTTCCGATGCTTAACTTTTCCAATTGTTTCCATCTCGGCGGTGAATTCTTTATCGCCCTGTCCACTTACATGTATCAACTTTTTAATTGCCACAACATTTCCATCCTTCAACTGAGCTTTGTACACATCACCGAAACCACCACTCCCTACTAGGCAGTCATGATGGAAGCTATTTGTGGCTTCAAGAAGATCCGCGAAAGTGAGTTTCGCAAGAGGCTTTTCGAAAGTGGCAATGCTGATGCTCAACGCCTCACGGGCACTTAGCTTCCACACACTTTGTGCCGTTGCCGAGTTCGAGTGATTCTCCATATAGGCCTCGAGTGCTGCCTCCTTTTTCTTCCTCCTTTTTTTTGTTTCCACAGCCACGATAATCAAACCAAATAAGCAGAAGAGAGAGAATAACAACCCCATCGCCACACTACCTGCAAGGGATGCTTGCCTACGGTGAGATTTCGGATGCTGACCAGTGGCTGGGCCCAATGCCGACCCACAAGGTGGAAGAGGGTATCCACAAAGTCCTGAATTATTTGCAAATCTAGAATCAGGAAATGTGTCAAACGGTGCTGATTCAGGAATCGGTCCAGAGAGATTATTATTCGACAAATCAATCTCTCCAAGAAATGCGAGGCTCTCCAATGCCACGGGAATCGTTCCGTTCAACCTATTGTAAGACAAATCAAGAATAGCGAGACTCTTCAATCCCTGAAGCTCTTCAGGAATGGTGCCGGAAAGATCATTGTGTCCTAAATTTAGTATAAACAAGTAGAACATCGACCCAAGCTCCTTAGGTATGCTACCCTCCAATCTGTTGTAAGAAAGGTCGAAAAAAATCATCGAACCATTGTGGTTAAATGTTGGCTTAGTGATGCCTCGGTACACTCTGGTAAAGTTACAAGGATGCCTTGTTGAAATTCTGTCCAACTGTTCCTGCCGAATGCCCCCAAACTCAAGCAGATTCCCAGCTCCGTGACACTGCTTGCTTCCGTCGTTCTTTATATAAACATACCTTTTCCCGGTGAGCAATGCCACAGCAATATTGCCGGATTGCTTGAAAAGAGCAGGTGGAATGGTACCATTCAACAAATTCGTATTGAGATCCAACCAAATCAAGCTTCGACAATCACCCAACTCGGCAGGAATATTACCCGATAACAAATTGTTCCCAAGTTTGAGAATCGCTAGATTAGCCAAAAGGCCTAAAGAAGCTGGAATTTCCCCGGTCAATCGGTTATTAGACAAAGAAATCCAATTCAAATTAGTGCAATTGCTAAGAGAATCTGGAACCGGCCCTGTCAATTCATTGAAGTCGAGGATCAAGTTCTCCAAACTCTGCAAGTACATAAACTCCTGAGGGATCTCACCTTGCAGTTGGTTCAACCACAAGATAACATCCCTCAACTTCGACAAGGATCCGAGGCTAGGTGGGATTGACCCATTCAAATAATTTAAACTAAGATCAAGTGACTCCAACTGTGAACAGTTGCTCAGACTCTCGGGTACTGCGCCTGTGAACATGTTATTCTGAAGGTACAGCTCTTTCAAACTATTACTCGGATCTTGGCAAAGCCCAGAAGGGATCAAACCAGAAATGCTATTGGAGCTCACATCTAATGTCTCCAAATTTGCCCAATTTGAAAAAGAATCAGGCAACCCACCCACAAAATTATTGAAAGATAGAACCAAAGTCTTCAAATTTCTCAAATTCAAGAGGGTTCCAACAGGCAACTCGCCAGCGAAACTGTTGTTCGAGATATCGAGTAACTCCAAAAAAGAGCAGGTGCCGAGACTTTCAGGCACAGGATCTATAAGATAATTATAAGACAAATCCAACTCCACAAGCGTTGTACACAAATCAGATACGTATTTTGGAATAACACCATGAAATCCATTTTTTTGGAGGTAAAGATACTGTATACTCCCAATTGGCAGCATTGGAACATCTCCTGTGAGCTGGTTACTGGTGAGATTGAGGAAACTCAACTTCCCGCATGAAAAAAGCGAGTTTCCAATTTCACCGTGAAATTTATTAGAAGATAAGTCCAGGTGTTGCAGATTGGAGCATTTCCCAAACGAGGGAAAACCCGTGGAGAAATTGTTGAGGGAAAGATCCAAATGCATCAGATTGTTGATGTTTAACTCTGATAAACTCCCCCCCAATTTACTACCCTTTAAATACAGGCGCTGCAGCTCAGAAAACCCACCCGAAAAAAGCCAAGAGACCACGTTCGAACCGGAAATGCTGTTGAAAGAAACATCAAGAACTTGTAAAGACGACAACCCAGAGCTCCCGGAAACTTCTTTCAGAGGGGGGCCAATCGAATTCGTGGAAAGATTGAGAAAAACCAAACCAGAGCAAACCCCAAAGGCAGAGATATCAGTAATAGGACCTGAGACGGCGTTTCCAGCTAGATCTACGGAACTTAACACACTGCCGCAGGAGAATCTTGAAAGAGAGGATATTTGACCAAAGATGGCAGCTTTATTTAGCACAAGAGACTCCAATCCCGGCAAAGAAAGCAAGAAACTCCCAACTTTCAACAAGTCCGCGTCGAGAGTATAACCAGAGAGGTCAATAGAGGAAACTCTAAAGTTTTTACAGGAAACACCAGTGAAATTGCAAGGGGAGATATTAGGCTGCCAGCTGAGGAGTTGGTCGGGGTTCGGAATCGAGTTTTTGAATGAAATGAGCAGCTGGGAGTCTTTATTGACTCCATTTACGGCGGCGGAAGACAGCTGAGGAGATGACAAGGTAACGAAAAGGAAGAAGAAGATACAAAGGTGATAACAAAAAAAGAAAGATTCGTCACAGTGGCGTTGTTTCATGTTCAAAGATTGAATCTTGATGGGGTATTTTAGTTTTTATTTCTGGTTAGGAACTGAACTGGTCTTTCGTTTCTTTCATCGCAGAGAGAAAGAAGATGATGTGTATAAACAGAAATAGGAGAGCAGGTGAAAATGAAAGGAGTCAAAAAGGACTGTGTAAGGGACGTAGGATGGGTATTCAGCATCAAAGCCTCGTGCAAGGGATAGATGGCATCCCCGTTGGAGTAAATTACATGTTTGAATTCTCTCTTTTTAGACTTTGAAGCTTGGTTGTCTTAAATATTGCGTTCTAATAAGTTGGACAATTCCTAAAAATTCTATCAAATTTTTTTGATCCAAAAGTTTTTTTCTCAAAAAAAAAAATATTATTATGTGAAATAACTGAGTGATTTTTTTTATCATTATTTGATCATATATTGCATATTTTAATCTATGATTTCTTGAAAACTTTTAATTTTTTTATTTTCTAAATATAATTTTAATATTTGAACTCAGTTACTACCTTCTGATCGAGTCACCTCTTCGTGTTGTGTGACATTATTCTATACTATATTTGAAGTATTTTTCCCCTTGTGATGTAGTAAAATGTTAACATTTGAATCTTCAATATATATGTCAACTTGCATAAAAATATAAAAGATCGATTAGAACAGGAGAGCCACAATTCATATGTGGGATCCTAATGTCAATTACATGTTTCACATTTGTACTTTAAATTACTGAAGCCTCCTTCATTTTTTGTTTTAAAAAAAATGATTTTCTGAAAGGACTAACTTTCTTCTTTTTACTTTCAATTCTACATTAAGGACAATGATTTAACTTGCCTTTTCACAAATTTTTTTAAGTGTATTAAATTATTCCAATTTAAAATATATAGCTTTATTGAATTTAAATATATTTTTTTAAAAAAAGTCAAATTTAGACTCGGAACTCCATCAAGATGAATTACGAAATTGAAATAAAGTTGTATAGAACTTTATGAGTTAATTATATATGACGCATGAGGATAGTAAGGTACATCAAACATTGGAATTTCTAAATATAATGTATAATTATGATGCCATTAATGAGAAATAAATGAAAACAAATATTAAAAAATTAGTAATAATATATCAGGAAATCACTCTTAAAAGCGCGAAAAGCTTGGATTTAACGCAATTTTATTTCAAATAATAAATATTTGATAATATAAATTAAAAAAAAAAACCTCGAAGACATAGTTTGAAGTTATACATAATTAATCCTTTGATAATTTATGTTATTATATCTTATGTTTACTTTGTTATTGAATATAAATTACAATATTATCATTAATAAATAATATTATCTATATTTTTTTAATTACTAAAAAAAAAATTATAATTTATCGTATTATCTCAAATTTAATCAATCAAATCAAACAAATTATTATTTATCAATCAAATCAAATATTATATCATAATATTTTTTATTTATTTATTTTATTATAGTAGATTATTTACCTCAATATTATTATCGTATCTTTAATTTCAAAATGTGCCTAAAATTCATTGAAATATAGCATGCCACGAGACATTCCTATCTTTGGGATTGATAGGCAATACTCGACCGAATGACGATGGGCAAAAAATTTCCTCCACATAATTTATAAATTTGAGACTTATATTTTTTATAACTTAAAATTTTATATATCTATGTTTTATTGAATATATTGGTCAACATGATATATTTAAAAGTATAATAAAAATTAAATATATATTTTTTCACGTTTAATATCACACTAAATCTGTTTTACCTTGTAACGCTTAAAATTTGATCGTCACGCTTCGCATGCTTAGTGCATTTTTACATTGTACATGATATGATTATTGGATTATCCATTAATTATACAAATTCCACGTAATAGATAAGAATGAAGCTATGTTTTATGTTGCTCGTTGGTAAAGTTAAAACTATGTATCTCCCTATCTTAGTCCACGGGCAATCACTATCGTTCGATGTATATTGAGTAAATCATCAACTAATATTGTAAGGCCTGAGAATTTGATTACCGTAATCGGAAATGATTTGGATATATTTACCGTAATCTGAGATTAATCTGGGATGATTTCTTGATTAATTAAAGTGATTATAGACGGAACGGAGTGGACTGGAAAAGACGAGAATAGACGCGAAACACATGTGCGAGGGTGTGCCTTCGCGCACATGCGTGGCGTGTAAGCGCGCACATGCGTGGCGTGTAAGCGCGCATGTCCAGAACCTTGGGCGCATATGCGCCGAGATGGGCGCGCATATGCGCGAGTGGGTGTGTGCACGAGAGAGTAAGTCTCGCGCATATGCGCAACGATGGGGCGCGCATATGCGCGAGCACTAGAGTAGCAATGTCCGAATTGTAATCCGACTTCAGTACTGAGTTCCTATCAACGCAGGCTACAACTGGACGTAAGTTTTGTTACGTTTAGACATGATATGAAATTATGATGTTGTCAGAATTGAATAAGAATCATATATGGTGTTTCTGATACAGTGGACATCGTATAATTGAAGTAAGATTAAAGAACAGACTGGTTATGTAATTATTATGAATTTTAGAGTCGATTTGATTGAAAATCGATATCAGATTTATATCATCGTTGAGATTATGATTTCTACCGATATTAATTATGAGTTCTGGTATTATATCTATGATGTTGGAATTGACGGGGTTACGGAGACTGTACTGTTATGCCGTCGAAACATCTGTGGGTTGATATTGATCAGATTCAATAGTGACTTCGATTATATCGTGATGTCGTCGATATGGATTAGATTGTGTCTTGATTCGATATTGATCAGATTATGTTTTGATTTGAGTATTAATCAGAACATGTTTTGAACTGAGTCATGTACTGATATTGTATCTATTCGATTTCATTATCAGATTGGGTATGGACAGTGTAATGCCCTAGATTGTATGTGGATAAAATGAAAAGATGAAGTGTTGCTTGAAGAAAGGGACCGCACCCGCGCCTAGAGAAGCACCGCACCCGCGGTGCATGGACAAAAGTTAGTCATTTTTACAGTAGGGTCACCGCACCCGCGGTCCAAGAAAGAGTGCACCCGCGGTTGATGGACAGAGAGTTGGAAATTATTTACAGAAATGACACCGCACCCGCGGTTCAAATGTAACCGCACCCGCGTTGATTTCACCGCACCCGCGATCTTATATGTAGCGCACCCGCGGTCGTCGATTTTGGAAAATGAATGGGTTGCCGAAGCTTAAGCGCACCCGCGGTCTAGACGGAGCGCACCCGCGGTGCCCTGTGCGAGAAAGCCACCCTTAATTCTTAGGAAGACACATGGCATATATATATATACACTTGGGCTGAGTCATTCTTTCTTCAGACTCGCTGGAGAGAATCGAGAGCCATTCCATAAGAAGTGAAAGGGTTCTTTCATTTAGACTTAAAGTTGTGCAAAATATACTCATCCAAACTTCAATACAAGCATAGATTTGTGTTCCTTGTATCAAGAGCTATCTAAGGATGTAAGTTTGGTTAAATTTCAGCATGATTTAGATTCCATATGTTGAAAGAATTATAATATGATAGTTATATCGTGTTCTTGACATATTGAGCATAGTATATATACAACCGGATCGAAGAACGGACGTTATATGCTATTGTAACTATTTTTCAGCATGTTTAGAGTTAACTTGTGCAGATTTTGAGTACTATCATATACTTATGATGATGATTATGAGTTGAGACATATGAATTATTGATATATGTGGGAGTTGAGATGACCGGTATCGCAAGATCACGCCGTTATGCCGTTGAAATGTACCGAGATTGAATATTGATCCGTATGTGTACTGAATTGAGTTAGAGATTGATAGAATGCATCTTGAATATGTCGTTTCAGATTGATATTGACAGATTCGACAACGAGACTTCGACTGCTACGAACGACAAGAATGTATAATTCATGTTTTGTTTGAGGAAGACACAACTCAAATGAGATTTAATTTGAGTTTCACAACCAAATCACATACTAGAATTGTTGTTTATCTTTTGATATGAATTTGATTTGTTTATAGATTTATATTCAAATCTCTTGATAGGAAACTATCTTGTTTATAGATTTATATTCAAGCCTTTGAGATAGGAGAGTCATTGGCAGACTTGCCAAACTAGATGTTCGGTGGTATCGACGCTTCGGATCAGATTCACTCCGATTGTAGACATTCGATACAGACATGACCGAAGTCTAGGAATAAGACGTACAGTTACCCCGATTGGGAGGGTAGGTGACAGACAGTGACGTCTTATTCACACCGGGATCCCTAGAGTAGAGTCGAGTCGAGTCAAGACATGATTTGATTTGAATTGCATGTTTATATAGATTGGTTTCACAGACTATGGAGCCCATTATTATTGCTTTGATTCATGATTTATGATGATGTATCAGCATGTATACATGTTTTATACTGGGATTTGTTCTCACCGGAGTTTCCGGCTGTTGTTATGTCTGTATGTGTGCATAACAACAGGTGGGGCAGGATCAGGGTCGCGAGATGAGAGATGGACATAGCGTGGTGATCACGGGCGTAGCAGATGAACTAGTAGTTGTACTTTTGATATGGACTGTATTTAATTACTGGTTTGTAGAATATGAATAAAACGAGGCATGTATATTATGTTTGTTGTAATGAAATGAATATAGAATTATCTTGTGCTTGAGTTATAAACATTTGATTTAATGTTAAAAGCAAAATTTTGACCCGTATTTTTGAACAAGGATCCGATTAATCCCGAAAAGAATTGAGTTAGAGCCCGGGTCCCCACAGACAGAGTTGACTTCAATATTTCGTCTTCATCGGACCGAGAAGATAAAGGTATATATTAATGTTGAGTTGGGATTGCACAACTCGAATGAGGTTTGGCTCGAGTTTCCCTAAATCACATACTCTACCTTATTGTATTGATTTGATTGATATACTTGTTTTCTTGATTGATAGATAGCAAGTATTAGATGAGTATCTTGGGACAGAAGTGCCTGATAGTGGTGGGATCGCCACGGGCACATTGCACGATGTCACAAGATAGTGTATTGGCGAGAGTGCCAAAGTCTGTCACCGGATGATTGGCAATCGATGTGGATAGAAATGTGGTTTCTTCTATTACTGGTGATCGGTACTGTATCGATGTGGATAGAATGTAACTCTTCTATTACTGATGATCGATATCATATCGATGTGGATAGAATTGGAGTTTCTTCTATTACTGG
The DNA here is from genome assembly GCF_025594145.1 of Primulina tabacum. NCBI lineage: Eukaryota > Viridiplantae > Streptophyta > Magnoliopsida > Lamiales > Gesneriaceae > Primulina > Primulina tabacum. The sequence continues at coordinate 31,534,741 of NC_134562.1, read as the reverse complement.
TGATCGATACTATATCGATGTGGATAGAATCAGAGCTTCTTCTATTACTGGTGATCGATACCCTATCGACGTGGATGGAACTGGAGTCTTTTCTATTACTGTTGGTCGATATGGGAATGCTAACTTCTGGAAACCGGGATCCCTAGACTAGGATTGAGTCTAGTCTAAAATGTGGAGTCAGGAGTCTAATTGACAGTTTATATTGATTTATGTTGATTATGTTCCTGAGTGTGGTACATATCGATTTATGTTCCTGATGATGGTACATGTTTAGAATATGATTTATTCTTGATATGGATTTATATTCTGATTTGAATACATGTTAGATATATCTGTTATATGCTTTTATATTATTTTTATGATTGCATGTATACATGATTTATACTGAGAATATAATTCTCACCGGAGTTATCCGGCTGTTGTCTTGTTTGTATGTGTGCATGACAACAGGTGGGATATGATTAGGGTCAAGAAGAGAACGAGGCTGGACTAGATAGCGTGGAGATCCGGGCTTCGAAGCAACTTAGGATTCAGCACTGATATATAGTTGAACCTAGTTGAATTCTTGTAGATAATACAAGATTTGTATAATTATGTTTAATATGTAATTTGAATTGAATTACATTACGTTTCCGCTTTGTATTTTAAAAAAAAAAATTAGACCCTGTTTATTATAATTGTTTGAATTATTCCTAAAGACGATTAAGGAATTAGTTAGCGTCCGGGTCCCCACAACAGGTGGGAAGAGCATTAGGTTCCAGAACAGTAGGTTCTCGAACTGTAGGTTCTTGAGATTGAGATAGAAGAGAGTGAACGGGGTAGATTGAGTTTTCTTTCCTGCATGTGATTGCTAGCATGTGACTTATTATAATGTTGACTTACATTGTGTATGCTAGCATGATATTATGTTTACTGCTTTTAAATACATGTTACCTGAATACCTGAGTTGATTTGGTAATATGTCTGATTTGAAAATGAATCAGAACCAATTCTTGATCAGAAGGTAAGCTGATCAGTAAGGAACTGAGATTGATTTATCTCATGTGGTACTAACTCTTGTGGTAATCTGATATCCCTCCAAGAAGAATTCGAGAATTGGGTAGTACTTCGATTGATCAGATGGATGAGACAGAAACTTTGATGGAAACACAGATGAAGAAGTTTCAGTCGTTTCAACCGCCGATTCTGAAGGGTAATGAGACACCAGTGGAGTGTGAGAATTGGTTAGATGATATAGAGATACTGTTTGATTCACTTGATTATCCAAATGAACAGAGAATTAAACTGGTGCCCAATCAGTTACACGAGGTCGCTAGGAGTTGGTGTATTACAACCAAAAGAGTATTAGAACAGCGGGGTACGGTGATTACGTGGGAAGTCTTTAAAGCTGAATTTTATCGAAGATTCTTCTCAGGATCGTACCGAGAGGACAAGAGAGCAGAGTTTGAGAATTTGAAACAGGGCCAACTGAATATTGAAGAATATGTTGCTAAATTCTCTACTCTACTGCGTTTTGTTCCTCAGATAGCTGGGAATGATAAAGCTGTAACGGAGCAGTTCATCAAAGGATTGAATTCAGAGATAGTTGCATTGATAAATATGCAGCGACCTTACCATTTTGCTGATACTTTGAATAAAGCAAAAAAAGCTGAGGCGAGTCTGATTAGACAACAAGAAAGGTTGTGTGCAATGCAACCCCAGAAACAACAATTCCCTCTCCGATTGGATTGTGGCAGTACGAGTGGGAAGCAAGATTTGTTGAAAGCTCGAAAGAAACAGTTCAAGAAGTTAGGAAGTGGTTCATCTAGCTCCAGTGGCTCTAGCCCGAGTTATACTGGAGTTTGTTGCAGGATTTGCGGAGGGAGACATCCCATGGAGCAGTGGCATGGAGTGACTGGTAGGTGCGATATCTGTAAACAGCAGGGACACTTTGCTAGAGTCTGTCCACAGAGAGGTTCCCGAAGATTTCAGGGAGCAGAATCATCTGGTGGTAATGATCGAGGAACGGACCCAAGACACATGTGATGATACAGTGGCAGGTAATAATCTTTTATGATTATGTTGCATATGTATTGATATATACTAATGCATTCCCTACGATTATCTTTGACTGAGTTGTATTGATATATGTTGTACCTGCTGGGTCTGTATTACTGTAGTATTGATCCTTGTACCTTTTGGGGAAAGGAATTGATATCAGTGAATTCTGTGATATATTGTGTACTGCAGTAAAAAGAGAATGAGATTGAATTAGATTGTATTGTACTTGTGTTATCTGATTCTGACTACATTATTGATATTAATGTGCTAACAAGTACAAAACTATTAGAGATTCTTGCCAGGAGATGGTAAGATTCGGACCTGAAATGGCCGATGAACGAATGATATACGGTAATGATTCTCGATTTTGAATTCCTTGATATCCGTGTTATGGATGATTCGATGAATATCGAAAAGAATGGAGTAATTCCTTATGTATTCAGTTGATTACTGAAGTTGAGCCTATCTGGAAATGCTTTGTCAGTAGCAGGAGAGTTGCTATAGTCGTTCCAGATGAAATTCCGGGTTTGTCTTATATCAGGGAGAGCGACTTCAGCCTTGATTTGATATCAGGTATGGATTTCATTTTAGACTTCTGTACAGAATGATATTGATTGAGTTGAAAAAACTGAAATGTCAGTTAGAAGATTTACTGCCTGAGAGTTCGAGTTACATCTGATTATGTGTTCCTCTGGGAAATACTTCAGTTCTGTATATGGGTTGATAAATCCTGTGTTCCGAAGTGTTCTGATGATCTTATGCTCATTTTATCTATGATATTTTGATATATTCGCAGCGTATGATTGATTGAATCGAACAGTTGAAATTTGGATTGAATATTCTGGGAACTGAGATTGTTGTATACAGAATTGTTCGGCTATGAATCCAGATTGCAATAGATTGCATTCAGAGTCTGTGATATCTGAAGATAGTATACTGATTGATTGTAGCACAATTGAGACAGTGATCAGTGGCTGAAAACGACATTAAAAATGGCAGAATTTCAGAACATTCAAGCCGGCTCAGAGCTGATGTTGAAAATTACAGCAATTCCGAAGTTTGATCAGATTGTTCAGAACTTGATTTCAATAGTCAGAACAGTGTATCAATTAAAATACCAGGTAGGTAATGCTTTATTTTATATAATTAGCTAATTTGTTTGTGCCGGATATTTCGAATTTGAAATGACTAGGTATTGTCAGAGGCACACAGTAGTAGATTCAGTATTATTCTGGTAACATGAATGTGTGATAATTCGAACGGACAGTTCTGATGTAAACAAACGAAATCAGTTATGTCAGAATTTGTATTGAAATGTATAAATCGCTGACAGATGAATACAAAAAGATTGAAACCAGACGATTGGTTATACAGATTATCGATTCCTGAATAGAAATAGGAGTACAATTCTATGGATCTGGTGATAGATTTACCGAAATCGTGCCAAAAATGTACCAGGAGGTGGTTATGATTGAACGATTGTTCAAATCTGCATATATATATTGTACAGGATGACATACAGATATGACTAGATTACTGAGAGGTACGTCAAAAAAAAAAAGAGGTCAGACTGTATTGAATGCCAGAGTGGAGTATATCATACCGTGATTTTTGGTTGATTTTATACTTTTGGCAGAATGTATAGCATGATTTTTTTTATCTATGGTTTATAGATTGACAGATAGTCGGAACGAACTATCTAGATACTGGAGGATATCCAGGAACTGTAGTGCTGGATTTTAGCACTATTGACCTGATGTCTTGTCACTTTATGAATTATTGTATAGTGATAGCTATCAAACGAGTATTGAGATAGCCACAGATAAGACATTGTACAGTGAGTACTGCAGATTTCCGCTGAATGGGAATGATATTACGGTGATATCTGAGATTGAATTTGATAAAAGCAGAAATCTTTATAAAGAAAATGAAGCTGATTCAGAAAAGAATGAACACCAGCTTCGAATGAACCGATTTGATATGCCGACGTCGGATGGTGACGATTGGTATTTAAAGCCAAAGATTGAGTAAATCCTTGACTGGCATAAACAGATTTGATAACAGCTGATGATATGGATTTGGTATGAGCTGTTGATTGGTATATACGGATGTTGTATAGCTAGTATTTGCAAGTAATTTTATCAGAATGGTTTGATAGAATGAATTTGCTGAAGTAACCTCTATTATACATTCTTCTTTATCTGATTTGATTGCCTGTGATTTCGAGGACGAAATCATATCTTAGAGGGGGAGAAATGTAAGGCCCGAGAATTTGATTACCGTAATCGGAAATGATTTGGATATATTTACCGTAATCTGAGATTAATCTGGGATGATTTCTTGACTAATTAAAGTGATTATAGACGGAACGGAGTGGATTGGGAAAGACGAGAATAGACGCGAAACACATGTGAGAGGGTGTGCCTTCGCGCACATGCGCGGCGTGTAAGCGCGCACATGCGCGGAATGTCCAGAACCTTGGGCGCATATGCGCCGAGATGGGCGCGCATATGTGCGAGTGGGTGTGTGCACGAGACAATAAGTCTCGCGCATATGCGCGACGATGGGGTGCGCATATGCGCGAGCACTACAGTAGCAATTTCCGGATAAAGCTTCCGGCGCATATGCGCGGATGTTGGGTGCGCATATGCGCGAGGCATGCAAAACGTAAGATTGCCACTTGGTGTGTATGATCGACGTGTATATATATATATATATACACATGTCTTCTTAAATTTCAGAAAGAGGAAACCGAAGGAAAATCGATTTTGGTGCTCCAAGTTACAATCGTTCAAAATCCGTCTGTACGAATTGTAATCCGACTTCAGTACTTAGTTCCTATCAACGAAGGCTACAACTTGACGTAAGTTTTGTTACGTTTAGACATGATATAAAATTATGATGTTGTCAGAATTGAATAGGAATCATATATGGTGTTTCTGATACAGTGGACATCGTATAATTGAAGTCAGATTAAAAAACAGACTGGTTATGTAATTATTATGAATTTTAGAGTCGATTTGATTGAGAATCGATATCAGATTTATATCATCGTTGAGATTATGATTTCTACAGATATTAATTATGAGTTCTGGTATTATATCTATGATGTTGGAATTGACGGGGTTACGGAGACTGTACTGTTATGCCGTCGAAACATCTGTGGGTTGATATTGATCAGATTCAGTAGTGACTTCGATTATATCGTGATGTCGTCGATATGGATTAGATTGTGTCTTGATTCGATATTGATCAGATTATGTTTTGATTTGAGTATTAATCAGAACAGGTTTTGAACTGAGTCATGTACTGATATTGTATCTATTCGATTGTCATTATCAGATTGGGTATGGACAGAGTTGACTTCAATACTTCGTCTTCATCGGACCGAGAAGATAAAGGTATAAATTAATGTTGAGTTGGGATTGCACAACTCGAATGAGGTTTGGCTCGAGTTTCCCTAAATCACATACTTTACCTTATTGTATTGATTTGATTGATATACTTGTTTTCTTGATTGATAGATAGCAGGTATTAGATGAGTATCTTGGGACAGAAGTGCCTGATAGTGGTGGGATCGCCACGGGCACATTGCACGATGTCACAAGATAGTGTATTGGCGATAGTGTCAAAGTCTGTCACCGGATGATTGGCAATCGATGTGGATAGAAATGTGGCTTCTTCTATTACTGGTGATCGGTACTGTATCGATGTGGATAGAATGTAACTCTTCTATTACTGATGATCGATATCATATCGATGTGGATAGAATTGGAGTTTCTTCTATTACTGGTGATCGATACTATATCGATGTGGATATAATCAGAGCTTCTTCTATTACTGGTGATCGATATCCTATCGACGTGGATGAAACTGGAGTCTTTTCTATTACTGTTGGTCGATATGGGAATGCTAACTTCTGGAAACCGGGATCCCTAGACTAGGATTGAGTCTAGTCTAAAATGTGGAGTCAGGAGTCTAATTGACAGTTTATATTGATTTATGTTGATTATGTTCCTGAGTGTGGTACATATCGATTTATATTCCTGATGATGGTACATGTTTAGAATATGATTTATTCTTGATATGGATTTATATTCTGATTTGAATACATGTTAGATATATCTGTTATATGCTTTTATATTGTTTTTATGATTGCATGTATACATGATTTATACTGAGAATATAATTCTCACCGGAGTTATCCGGCTGTTGTCTTGTTTGTATGTGTGCATGACAACAGGTGGGATAGGATTAGGGTCAAGAAGAGAACGAGGCTGGACCAGATAGCGTGGAGATCCGGCTTCGAAGCAACTTAGGATTCAGCACTGATATATAGTTGAACCTAGTTGAATTCTTGTAGATAATACAAGATTTGTATAATTATGTTTAATATGTAATTTGAATTGAATTACATTACGTTTCCGCTTTGTATTTTAAAAAAAAAAATTAGACCCTGTTTATTATAATTGTTTGAATTATTCCTAAAGACGATTAAGAAATTAATTAGCGTCCGGGTCCCCACAAATATAATAATATGTAAATTATGTTTGTCAGATAAATCAAATCGAGCAAAAATATACATTGTTTACTAGACATGGAATTAAAAAATTTACAGAGTTTAAACAAGGAGATGGGCAAGAGTGGACACAGCTGTTATCTCACATGGCGTGTGACATGAACTTCTTCTCTCTACGCATCTATTGACTTCCATCTTTTTCCTTCTCTGTGCGCCATTTTTCTTGAAATTCTCAAGTTCTTAATTTAGAACAGATTTTTGTGTTCGAACAGGCGGAGTAGTCTTGTTTTAATACGATTTACATCTCGTTCTAAATTGGAGGTATTGAGGTCAGTTGTCAGCATTTTAAATATATTTTTGAATCTCATTTCGATTTTGAATATTATATGTAACGTCACATATAGTTAAATAATATTAGATATGCATGTATTATTTAATATTTTATCAGTCAGATTTAAAAATCCTGACTGTGCCATTGTACATGAAGCTCATGACTAAGTATTTGGGGAAATTTTCCTTAGTAATAATATTATGTAATAATTCGAAGAGGCTAAGTAACTAACTCAAATAGCAAATTAATCAGATTAGTAAGTAATTATAATAATTAGTTTCAATCTATTGATAAGGAAAAAACATCAAATTTAACAATGATATATATATATATATATATATATATATATATATATATGGATTGTGAATATTGTAAATAGTAAATAATATTAGATATGCAGGTATTCGCGTTGAGGAAATATGTGAGTGTTTGATAATCATCAGAAGTTCGATTCCACGTATCAATATTTTATCGAGCGAACAATATTTGTCTATTTCTGTTTACCCGACAAGAGTTTTTTTGCAAATTATTATTTTAGCCCGAGATTTACTCGATAAATATCAAAGAAGAGCTGTTGTGCGTTCTATCATAATTAAAATAAATAAATTTTTATTATTTTAAGTACACATAGAGATAGGGTGGAGGTGGAGGCGATGGGGTTTACAAGTTGTTTGTCTGTGTAGGTCTGCGTCCGTGTGATTAAGGAATGGATCCATCATTGTCTCTTATTAATGGTCCAGATTCCTTTCACTTTATTTAATTAATTGTCTTCATTCTTTCTCATCCTAAATTTAATTTAAAGCAATTAAGATTATGTATACCTATGTATTCTAAGTATCGATTTTACATATCTATAAACGTAAGACGCGTTAACAAATTTATAATTATTAAGGATAATAATATTTTTGACAAAAAAATTTGTGTTTATACATTCAATGACTTTTCATCAAGGTGTCTATTTATTTTAATCACAAAAATTATTATGAGAATGTCTAGAATAATTTTGTGAGACGTACTCTGACCCGACCTCATATATAAAAATGTTATTTTATATCAAAAATAGTAAGTTTTGGTGTCACAGATATTTATTTGTGAGACATGTCAATCATAAAAGGTAAAAATTTGTGTGAGACGGTCTCACGGGTCGTATTTTGTGAGATGGGTCTTTTAGTTGGGTCATCAATGAAAAAGTATTACTTTTATGCTAAGAGTATTACTTTTTATTGTGAATATCGGTAGGGTTGACATGTCTCACATTTAAATATTCGTGAGACAGTCTCACAAGATACCTACTAATCGTACAAATATTAATAATAAATAATATTTTTTATAAAAATAATAATAATTTTTATTAATAACATAAATAAGATATTTGTCACATAAATTGATTGTTAGATAATCTCAGATACTGAGGACATCTTTTTTCTCCAACAGAGCTGCGCTATTTTCAGAGCTCTTTATTTTTAAAAAAAAATTTGGTTTTTATTTATTATAAATATTTATATTAAATATAATAAATATTATTTAAAAAATAATATAATATTATTATATTATTTTAATAATTAGATATCTAAACATAAAAATTAAAATAAATCAAATAGATGACTTGAAAAATGTCTACATTCGATTCAAAAAATAAAATAAATTTAAATAAATCAAATAAAAAAATATTGTTCGAATATAATTTTTTAGAGTAAGATTTGAAATATATGAGTTGGAGATAAATATTTTATTTGGTGTAAAAATTAAACTGTTTTAAAATAGAGTTTTGGGATGAAAATGACACGAAATAGTTACTTTTACCGCGTGGAATTGGAATGGGAATCTAGGCGTGATGACACGCGCCATAAATTCGGCAGTGGCCAATGGTAATAGTATTATGTGGTACGTACCAAATAATGCAGGGTTAGCACTGTTAAGTAATGGCCCCACGATTAGTCAATTGAGAGCATGGACGGTCAGGATTGGACAGTGAATGCTATCAACAACTTTGCATGTGTCCAAAACACTATCCCTTCAGTAAATCTAATCTAACCACACTATCTACATTACCAAAAATGATTTGGTTATTTTTTTTTTAATCAAACGAGTTTTTTTTGCTCTCTTTTGAAATTGGGTATTCTTATAATCGAGTCTTAAATCCAAATCTCATTTTCAATTTGATACTTTAGTGTTAAAATAGACTACATCGCTCCAGTTATCATACGATAAACCTTCGTACTAACACCATAACATGCAAATATGTTAATCAAGTAAATCATATTTGACAAACTCTGTAAGACGAATTCATTCGATAAAATGCTGATAGAGATAATCGAACCGTTAGACCACTTCTCATATACCATTCATTGTTGCTAATGAATAAGGTGTATGATGGATTTCCGATAATCTACATCGAATGAATGCCGGAAATTCTTTATGTCAATTTTTTTAAGGATCGTATTCAACTTTCAAAACTTGACTTAGTTTTGGACTTTTCGGGGGCATCTATTTTAGATTTATTTGGATGCCAATTTAGTGAAAAAAAAAAAGATATAATATAATGAAATACTAAAAAAAAACAAAAAATACAGTTAGTGGTGTTATAGATTACAAACGTGGGGGGTAATATGGTAAATGTGGTACACGGAAGCGTGACGTGAAGTTGTGTAATTGTTCTGTTAGAAACAGTTTTTATCGGCTTGTGGTCTTTTATAGATGGAAAACGTGGTGGGGATATTATCGTAATTTCACGTGCGCCTTTTGTCGGGATGCGAAAAGACCTCGCACGTGTGACCTCCTCCGTCTGTCACTTTCTTATAAAGCCATTTCTCTAGTGTTTACTACTACCACATCACCTCTGTGAATTTTGTCGTTCTGATTTTTCAAATTTTTAATTCAATTCGTTTTAAAAGTCATTAATTTATATAAAAAAAATGTGTTCGGTTTGCTTAATTCAAAGATTCTGTTTAATTTTAAGCCAATTTATTGAAAGTGCTTTATTTTTTCCTCTTATCAAACATGTAGATATAATTTTTAATATAATGATAAGCAGATGGTATCTCAGGAGTGTCTGAGTTGACGAAATAAATGAACGCTTAACCGATTATAAAAAATTCAATCATGGCACCCAACTCGCGTCTAACCTTTGAGCAATGTCACGTCCCATAACAATATCCCATGTGAGAATTTTGTCTTTTTTGAAGTATTGTAAACAGTAACAGATCATTAAAAACTATTAAAAATTTTATTAACAGAAGCGAATAGTACAAAACACTAATAAAGTAGTTTTACAAAAAAAAAAAAAAAAAAAACTAAAATTGAAGGTAAAAAAATGATAGCGATTTATTAGAAAATATTACTTACAAACTGACTCATAGACCAAATGACTAAATATTCTTTCCAATGGACTTATTCAAAACAACAACGGATGGTCATTCACTGACATTTTCTTCCTTATCCAATTCCGAGATACCTGGATCTGGAAACTACGATAGATAGGAAAATAAAAATTAAGTTTTCAAGAACTTAGTGAGAATTCAATAATGGTACATGTGATATTAAATTTCACATAATAGTATACAACATAATATGTTCAAAACAGTTTATTTGACTAACGTGTTTCGTATAAAGTTTTTATACATCTATACCAAAAGAATAACATTGGATAATTCTATGCTCATAAAATTTTTAGTGTTCATATATCATGATATCACCATACCACACAAATTTGTTATGGCTGGACAAAAAATTGGAGGTATCATCAAATTCTACAAAAGGACTCAAACTTTTATGAACTTCTCAAATCTGAATTCCTTTTTGAGTAATGATTGTGCACTGAAAATATTGGAAGGTATCGAGTCTTTACTTTATTTATGCAATCGTATTTCTTAAATAAAATTCACTCTTTTGTGATGATTACATATATATATGTACATATACGGGGAAAACAATGCAATGACATTGAATGGTCCTATCGTTGTTATTATTTATTTATTTTTATTTGTACTCTTTCGAAGATAACAATATTTTTTAAGCTGAGGAAGAACGTCTATAAATTACTACATTTCCGGACAGTAAAAAAAGTTAGAATAAATATAGACTAAGCTTTCATATTGATAAAACCATGTTATAATTTACATCATCTCAAATCGAAAAAAATAAAAGTTTTTCGGGGTTAGAATTATTCATATTAATTAAAAATTTTGTTGAAATTGTAATTAAATACAAGAATTATCTGCTAAAAAAAAAAAAGAAAAATGAATGATTTAAGAACACCACACATGCACAAGCATGAACGTAATACTTCATTTTAATGAGCTTATAGAGGTGGGGTGGGAGGGTGGAGGCCCATTGTCTTTGTGATTAGCTGATAAAAATATTATAATCGTAAATATTTTTTGATATTTTTCACGATTAATTTAGTGAGACGAATATTTAACTCGACTCAACTCATGAAAAAATATTATTTTCTATCTAAAAATATTAATTTTCATGATAAGTATAATCAGATAACCCGTATCATAAATATAACTACGTGAAAGTGTTTCACAATAGAAGTATTTTATTATAATTGATATATCCACATTTTAGGGGATGTGTTGGGAGATGATGGACAAACTCATAATAATGAATTATTAACGATAAGATTATTAAACAAACAATCACTATTAAATAGATAGACTTAATTTGTGGGCCTTTTTGTTTCTTGAAATTATAATAATAATAATTATTATTAAAAATAAAAAAACACATAAATCTTATGAAATTTGTTGAATCTACTTGTTATTATTATTATTAGAGCATGTCTCTTGTGAGACGGTCTTACGAATCTTTATATGTGAGACATGTCAATCCTACCGATATTCACAATAAAAAGTAACTACTTTTTCATGGATGACCCAAATAAGATATCCGTCTCACAAAATACGACCCGGAGACTGTCTCACACCAGTTTTTGCCTTATTTATACTATTATATTAAGTTTGAGATACATAGAATAACTAACTTTGATGTAATGGTCTGTTTTAATAATTATATATATTAATAAAATGTTAAAATTTTAATGCAAGTTATATGTAGTTCAGCAGGATAGAGTCATTATTTCTTGGGATTTAGGTCATATTTTCAATTCTTGCTGATGTCAATTTTTAATTCTTTTATTTTTCAATTAATTTTTTAATTATACATCAAAATCACATTGTAGTCCATCACTATTTATTATAATTATATTTTGATCCTCATTTAAATATAAATCAAATGAATTATAAAAAAATATTATACAAGTACGCAACACGTGCGTCGATACACTAGTTTATAATAAAAAATCTTGCATCAGATAGAAATTTCATGGATATCAATAAATCATGTGAAATTTGTTGAATTTATTATTAGATTGAGAACTCAATTATTTATATATAGCATAAAATGTATTATATTGGTGAATTATATATATTGTTGATGCATGTGCGTCAACATATTGTCATTTCTTCAATAAATTCATAATGCAAGCTAGCTCTCTGCCTTCTTCTTTCTATCTAATCCTCATTGTTTTTTTAAATTTCGCATTGGCTGGAGTCGGCCCAAGACAGACAATTTTCTCATAAATTACCCAAAAACAAGACACGTATGATAACTAACTTTAATGAAACCGTTTTTATATTTAATTTTTTATAATATCATAATTAAATCAAATTTCTTGAAACAAAATATGTACAATAATACATAGTCATGTCCAACGTGTGTGTAGACACACACACAGACTAGACACACACACACACATATATATATATGATGGGGCGGAGCTACTTAGCTCTTAACCCGAGCTTAGCCTGGGTGGCCCAATTTTTTTAAAAAAAATTTATATGTAAATTTTTTATAATTTTGAAATAATATGATATTAGTCCGGATAGATCAATTTCAAATATTAAAATATTTTAGAGTTTAAAATTCTAGCCCGAGCGGAGCCATATTTCTGGCTCCGCCCCTGATAGTACATACACACATTAATTAACTATTTAAAACTAAAGTTAATTTGGACTTGCCATCGTGTGGACTTTAAAGCATTCCTAATGCGATATTAACAATGACACCTGCGCCTTAGCTCTCACTTAGTCGGTCGAATATGCAATAAATTTAAAAATTCCATTTAATGAAAGCAAGTTGAATATAAATTTGACAAGCCAACAAATGTATAGATGAGGTGCATGCACATGCACATGCACACACACAGAGATATATATATATATATTGTGTAGGGTAATAACATCAATTTATTTTATTTTATCTTTTTGGTACATGAGACAAGACATGACTGCACATATAGATAGATATATGAGACTTAAATTACATTACAACTGGATTACCAAACTTTGATTTGATTTGCTTTCTTATTGAGTTATAGTAAATTTGTAACATCTCATGTTCAACGACTGTCCTCATTGTACCAAGATGAGCCTTTCCAACGTGCTTATGTTCTCACTCACACGCACCCTAGGAAACTTAGCAATGGGTCATCCATTCCAAAATTACCCCAATTCAATCACGTTTGATTTTGGAGTTCTTATGCGATGAACTACCGAAAAAAAGATGTACCTTCTTGATATGAGTAGTTCATATCAAATCTTTTAAGCCATCCTCAATTGCACAATCTCATACCTGAACAGTTTTGGAATCCCTCTCTATCCGGTGTAAGATCGATTCATTCATGTTTCCTTCGTCAAGAAGCCTGCCAAGAGATGCTCATTGTCCGTGCAACCTCATGGCACCCGCGATCACCCTCAGCCCTCTTCGACCCCAGGCCTCACAAAATTAGCACAAAGATTATATAGTCATTGCAATCACACACACACACACATGGATTTCTTGTTCACAAGCAATGTTAAACATGGTGTACATGTGTTTTTGGCCCTCCCCCGAGATGGTGACAGTACCAATGGAACACGAATATGATGAAGACAAGAATGGTCTTCATATGGCCTAGCACTTGGTACGAAACGGCTGTGGATCTGCACGCCGATGCAAGATTAATTGGCTTACAATTGTTCCAATGGAACACCACATTAATTATGTAAGACATCTCCAAAAGCAAACTCAACATTTATAAATTGTTTAACATAAATCTGTATTGTGATATTACACAACACAAATTCACCATAACACATTAATTATATCAATCATCATCGGTCATTCTTGAGTAAGGTGTTTTTTAAATGTCATTGCGATTTAGCATCGTAAGTTGGTCTTTTGGTTTTAGTAATGTAATTTGTTAAAGTTTAGTTTTTATGCAGTAACTTAATTTATTTTTTTGGGTTATTTTTTTGTCTGAAACTACTAAATACATCGAATATGATTTATTTGACATCAATTTTACCATACGCGACACATGTAGATAAAATAAAGCTCATATTACTCAAATTAAAATTAATGTGATAAAAAATGAAAAAAATAAAGCAATATTCCAATACTTCAAAATTGGAGAGAAAAGTTTGTTGTTTATAATATTTTTGTTTATTTATATTTTAATTTTGTAATATAACATGTACTTTTGTCATATATGTCACATATAATAGAACCAGTGCCAAATAAACCATATTCAATGATTTAGTGGTTTCAGACAAAAAAAAAAAAAAAAGACCAAAACAAAAACAATCTTAGTTAATGTACGCAAACCAAATTTTGATAAATTACATGAATAAAAAAAACAGTCTAACTTACATGATTAAAATTACAATTTTTTCTATAAAAATGTTTCAGTTTGTGAAATATGAGCCATGAACAATTCATTCATTCAAAATTTTGTCTCATGGTTTTCAAACTAATTTCTTTATACATCCTTGTTAGATGAAGTGGTCTTCCTTGTTTGCGCACAAGAATGTGAGGATCATGTGGCTTATGAAGATTGAAAACTCATATACGGCATACTGTTTGTAAGATGAGACGATGAAATTGTGTTTAACATGATTGATAAATCAATACATATGAATAATATACTGAATTATGATTCTAATAACTTGTAGAACTTGAGTCAAACGTTGAATAAAACAAAATATATAATCATTTAATTATTCATCATTTGCACCAAACGAAACCTAAAACTACAGCCAAATAACCAATTGTACATTTTCCCATGTTCTAAGAAAAAGATCAAACCCAATCACACCACCATACACAATTAACCAATGTATAGAACATCGGAAAGAACCATGCATCATTCCCGTGCCCAATCAAGACCCACTTGACAATCGGCTTGGTTAACCAAGTATTACAACCATTTTTGGAGAGAATAGCTGCGACTATCGTTCCAGTTCCAATACGATTGCACAGAAGATCAAGGTTCGGATTTTTAAAAATTAAATAAATCAGAAAATTACGTATGTTTTGTGAGAAGAAGAATATTTGCAAACATACTTTCTTCCAGGTGAGTTTTTTTTTTTTTTTTAAATAAATATTCTAGTTGGCCTTTTCACATTTCATTGGTCGTATAATTTATTGAAAAAACTATTAACAATACTTTATTAAAAAACTTGGCCCACTACTAATTTATTTCTCTCTACTCATGCACCATCTTCTAATTTTTCTAGGGTAAATCGGCCGATTAAAGCCAGAAACGTTACGCTCTGGAGAAAAATTAGCATTCCATTACAAAATTTCTGACATAATGTCGAAGAAAGGCGTTACACTACAACAAACGAAATGGCCGTTCAACAATTCATTAGTATATTTGATTTGGTTGATGAAAATGTGATGTTCCAATTGTTTGACTTGCAATCCAAGAAATAAAGTTAAATATCTAGTCATGCTAATCTCAAATTTATTATGCATAAGCTTGAAAATTTTCTCACAAAGCTACCAAAAATAATGTCAATCAACAAATATTTGAATAATTTGAGTGTGATTGACCGGTAAATTCGGTTGAGAATAAATCTAGCAAGCGGACTAGGTCAAATTATAGTAAATGGATGATGAGTCCAAGTATCGATCCCGCAGAGACTATTATTTAAGTACTAAGATTTAAATTATTCAATTTAATCTAGGCAAAGAATAACAAGTGATTTGGAGATAATTTAAACTAAATTAAATTAAACTAAATTATGCTAAATTAATTACTAAGATCAAATTTGCAGAACAAGTTGCAGAACAGCGTATTGGAATTATTCAACTACGGATTATTCAATGTCACAATGTAATTCCCTAATTCAACTATAAATCTATTTCTAGACTTTATAATTCTATTTTCATTTAACAGTCCAATTATTTCTAATTGAATTTAATTAAACAAATATACATTTATCAATGATGGAATCACAGTTGTCGCCTAAAATTTGCACATTGAAACCGAATACTATTTTTAGTCGGTTTAACCATGTGTTGATTAATATTTTTGAAGCTAAATTCAACATATCTTCTTTCGAGTCAAGATCAAACAACAAACATGCAAATAATTGGTCAAATTAAATGCCAACAATTTATGCAAACATTAATCAATAACATAAAATAAATTCATAAATCAATTAATCCAATAAATGAACAAAATCAATAGTTTGGCCTTGTCGTGGTCCCGATCACAAAGAGAACTACTCCATAAATTCAAAACTATAAAAGATTCTGATATCGAATTTATGACTGAAATTAATAAAATAAGAGAGAAGAAAATCTCAGCGATAGCGCGCGAATCTTGCGTTTGAAGTGCGTTTTCCTTTCTTTTCTCCCAAGCCGCAGCCGTCTTCTCTCTCGTTCCAAAAGTGTCAAAAGTCCCCCCATATCTTAGGTTTTTCTCTTTTATATTTTCCTTCCAAAAAGCCCAGCCAAACATGTTATTTTCGAGCCCACAATTAATATCTTCCAAAATTTCCAAAAATCTGCGCCAAATCTTAAGCTGATATCAAAAAGGGCACGGACCCCGTGTATACCTCAGGGTCAAGGTTCCGTGCCTCTTCGCTTCAAAATTCTGTCTGGAGAACCATGGACACGGACCCTGTGTAAGGATCCGGAGTGGGGTCCGTGTAGACTCTGTAATTTTCATTCTCGGAAGATAATGGACACGAACACTGGGTACAGGTCCGGAGTGGGGTCCGTGTAGACTCTGTAGTTCTCTTCTTTGGGTTTCTATGACGCGGATCCTTACACGGGGTCCGTGTAAGCTCTTTGTGTTATTTTCCTATTTTTTCGGGTGTTTCTGACGTGGCATTGTGAAGCTTGACTTTCTTTCCCTTTCGTTGGCTTTTATCACTTTTTGGTCAAACCTGCAAATAACAATAATAAAACGAATTTAGCGCAAAACTCGGAATAAAAAACGCCAGATAAGCACGAATACGACAAAATAAAGTCCCTAAAATGCTATATAATTCGTGCTTATCAACTCCCCCACACTTAACCTTTGTTCGTCCTCGAACAAATCATACATGAAATAAAAATGAAAAATATCTTAGATTCAGAATTCAAGTAATACAACCAAAACTTCTCAATTTGTCAAATTCTCACAAGATTCATTTTCATCGCAATTTAAGATTAAAAAATTACCCAGTAAAGATCAACGGAATGAGATGTGTGTAGTGTGCAAGTCAGAATTCATACTCGTCAACAACTACTTGGTTTCAGGATCACTTATATTCATTTAATTCCGAAACGCCCCATATGTTTGACTTTCATACCCCTCTCTATTAAATGTTGAATGATCATGACTTGGTTAATAGGTCTTTTCAAGCTTATAACGTAAGGCCAATGTTCACGGTTACAATAAAGTGCATGTGAATCAAAAGTGAGAGAAAATAAACATATTCCTGCAGCGCATTCATTCAACCTTTAATTCACAACCAATTATTGTATTTTGATCATCTTTAGAGCTCTATCATCTCCTTTCTTTTTCACTGTCCTCCAACTTTCACCCACATATTTATCGGGTGTCTTCAATACCGTACACTTTTCCCCCTCTGTTTTTTCACTGTACAATTTGGATGTGGGTTCCGACGACGAGTAGTTAAGCTTGATTGTTTTAGGACTTGTGGAGGATTTTATAAGCTTTCTCATCTTGATCATTTAGTTCATATTTTGATGTGATTTTATGGGACTTATTCAGTGACTACATTACTCTACTGTCTTTGGACCATTTTATTCTTTATGCTTATCCTCTTTTGGTTTATTCGTGTGCTTGTGTGTCTTTCCTATTCTTTTTAAGTTTCTTTGTGTATTCGATCTCGTCAATTTCAGGAGTTGATGATTTCTACCATATTTTCGCCACCTACTCGACATTTTTCCAGGGAAGTGTTTTTTTCTTTAATTGTCTTGCTAGTTTTCATTTTTCATCGCTTTACACTGAGGGTGGTGTCGATTTCAAAGTGTGTGGGTGGGCCAGTTTTGTTACACATCGTTGCACAACACTTAACAACACTTTTCACGTAGGATGCGACTATATCTAGATGAAGAACTCTTGTTTTACATGATAACCGGATTAATCTGTTAGATTTTGGATCACCCGGGAAATCGTTTCATGACTAGTATTGAATGAGATGCTGAATATGCAATGTCATTCTCAACGCTCGATATCAAAATTTATGACATTAATAATCAAGTCCATAAAGCCTCAATCATCATTAATATCTCAAGTAAACACACAATATGCATTCCAATATAAACATAAGAAACACATGTGTGTCGTTACTAGCTCGAGCTTTCACATATCCAAACTCGAGACAATCACATATTTTCTTCACATTATCAAATCATACATTTTCAATCAATGAATGTTGGATGAAACCAACCTTCTGATACTCAAACTTGGGTCAATTTCCCAAAAAAATCTAAAAATATTTCCAACACTTACTTCAATCTGGAGAGGTCAACAAAACTCTGCAAATGCAACTTATCTCATGATATAGTCCATCCAATTAAATGGTCAATATCCACTTTGTTTCTACTTGAGCAAGGTTCATTTTCATGGACAAATCTCACAAAATACATAATCAATTGACTCTTTTCTTGTTTGACATGAAGGATATCTCAATATGGATAATTTCATATGTTTAAGACATTTCCAATTTCATCCATTAACATGGGCTAACATATAGATGAATCTGAGGAATAAATATAACACAAGCCTACATATTTTCAAACCGAGCAGTTTTAATACTAAAATCATAACTTATTAAATATTGATTCAAATGGAGTCATGTCAGTTGTAAATTCAAGCCAACACAAATTCCAACAATTCATATTCACAACCGTTGGCCAAAGTAAATTAATTTAATGGCACAAAAACTATCTGCAAGTTACCAGTTTAATTCTCGCATGTCCTGTACAGATCTGACAGATTTTATGGTCTGTACCAACAATTGCACAACACATACGATACCAATTCAAAACATGCAAGATAAGTGCCAAATAAAAGCTAAATTGATTATCTAAAACTTGAATTTGAGTACCAAATCGAGATTCCCAACTGATTATTCACATAATTCGATTAAACAGAATACATGAAGCTAAATCTGCATCAAAATTCACATTTGAACCATTTTCAGTAATGCTCGTATATACTATTCATTTCTCAATGAAATAAAATGATTCTAAAACCAAAGTGAAGCTAACTTACAAGGGTACAATTTATCTTCAGACATTGGCCGCAAATTCCAAATGAAAAACATCATGAACCACATGTCGGTAACCGACATGTCGGGTGGAATAATCAAAGTTGGCTGAGTTTTTTAAACCTGGAGGGTTGGCATATTCGTGGGTCAACAAAGTTGGATGGAAATTGCGTGATGAAATTGTGCGCAATTTCCTGGTTCACACTGGATGATGCATCTATAAATAGATGCATCAGTCGAACATTTCAAGGCATCCCATTCTGAGTTCCTCTCTCAGTATACACATATTTGATTATGTTCTATAATATTTGATAGGTGTTTCTTCTCCTGTATTAAGAGAGTTTGTGTTCTCTTTGGAAACACAGTGAGTGAGTTGTACACCAGTAAAATATTATAGTGGAAATTCTTTTTATCTTGCCCGTGGTTTTTACCCTAATAATTTTTAGGGGTTTTCCACGTAAATCTCGGTGTCCAATTTATTCTTTATTTTCGGGTTTTATTATCTCAAATTCCGTACGTGGGATCAACAAGTGGTATCAGAGCCTTGGTTTAAAATTTCTTAAAATTCTGAGTATGCTCTGTGGTTGCAGCCTAGACTGATCTTCCACATCAGAAAAGATTTTTTTGAGATTTTTTATTTAAGGCGGGATTATTTTGTCCAGTCTACTAAAATTGTTGTAGACATAATGGCGGGAAGGTACGAGATAGCAAGGTTCAATTGAAGCAATTTTATGCTGTGGAAAATAAAGATACAAGCAGTTTTAAGAAAGGAAAATTGCTTGGCGGCTATTGGAGATAGACCGGTGGAAGTTACGGATGATGGAAAGTGGAATGAGATGAATGATAATGCTGTTGCCAATTTACACTTGGCTATAGCAGATGAAGTTTTGTCAAGTATCTCTGAGATAAAAACAGCCACACAACATGATTTTCCTAAAGAGAAGGCTTTATACTCTTCGGATGGCGGAATCCTCATCGATGACCGACCATATCAACACACTAAATACTCTATTTGCCCAACTCACTTCCATGGGGCATAAAATAGGGGAAAATGAATGTGCGGAGCTTCTACTTCAAAGTCTACCAGATTCATACGATCAACTTATCATCAACATTACCAACAATATTCTGATGGGCTTTCTAAGATTCGACGATGTCTTAACTGCGGTTCTCGGAGAAGAAATCCGGCGCAAGAATAAGGAAGATAGGTTGGTAACATCGAAGCAAGCAGAGGCTTTATCGATGATAAGAGGAAGATTTATGGACCGTGACTCCAGTGGGAGTCAAAGGCGAGGTAGATCAAAGTCAAGAAGTAAGAAGAAAAATATTTACTGCTTTAAATGTCGCGGTAAAGTGCACTTCAAGAGAGAGTGTACGAGTATCGATAAAAGTTCTCAAGGAAATGTGGCCAGTACTTCAGGCAGTGGTGAAATATTATTCAGCGAAGCGGCAATAGTTGCAGAAGGTAGACACAAATTTTGTGACACATGGATAATGGATTCAGGTGCGACGTGGCACATGACGTCTCAGAGAGAATGGTTTGATCATTATGAACCAGTCTCAGGAGGATGTGTATTCATGGGAAATGACCATGCCTTGGAAATCGCTGGGATCGGTACTATCAAAATTAAAATGTTTGATGGCACCATTCGCACCATACAGGAGGTACGACATGTGAAAGGACTGACGAAAAATCTTTTGTCCTTGGGGCAATTGGATGACATCGGGTGCAAAACTCGTATCGAGAACGGGATCATAAAAATTGTGAAGGGCGCGTTTGTGGTTATGAAGGCGGAAAAGGTTGCTGCAAATCTGTATGTACTTTTGGTAGAAACACACAAAAAGGCAGAACTAGCTGTTGCATCAATTGGTTCAGGAGAAGAATTAACAGTGTTATGGTATAGAAAGCTCGGGCATATGTCAGAACGGGGGTTGAAAATTCTCTCGGAACGGAAGCTGCTGCCGGGACTTACAAAAGTGTCACTACCCTTTTGTGAGCACTGTGTTACCAGTAAACAAC
The DNA here is from genome assembly GCF_025594145.1 of Primulina tabacum. Lineage (NCBI taxonomy): Eukaryota > Viridiplantae > Streptophyta > Magnoliopsida > Lamiales > Gesneriaceae > Primulina > Primulina tabacum. Next base: position 31,513,271 of record NC_134562.1, on the reverse strand, counting down.
ACAGATTAAAGTTTGGCACTTCTACTGCCAGGAGCAAAAGCATATTGGAGCTGATTCATTCGGATGTTTGGCAAGCACCGGTTGTATCCCTAGGAGGAGCGAGATACTTTGTCTCGTTTATTGATGATTTCTCTAGGAGATGTTGGGTGTATCCAATTAAGAAGAAATCAGATGTTTTCCAGATCTTCAAAGAATTCAAAGCGCGAGTTGAACTTGACTCTGAAAAGAAAATCAAGTGTTTCAGGACTGGACAATGGAGGAGAATATACCAGTGACGAGTTTGATGCATATTGTCAACATGAGGGCATCAAGAGACAATTCACGACGACTTACACACCTCAACAGAATGGAGTGGCGGAGCGGATGAACAGAACCTTGTTAGACAGAACAAGAGCTATGTTGAGGACTGCAGGTCTAGAAAAGTCATTTTGGGCAGAAGCAGTCAAAACCGCTTGTTATATTATCAATCGTTCTCATTCAGTGGCGATTGATCTGAAGACTCCGATGGAGATGTGGACCGGGAAGCCGACAGATTATTCTCATTTGCATACATTTGGAAGTCCGGTGTACGTTCTGTACAATGAGCAAGAAAGATCGAAGTTGGATTCGAAATCCAGAAAATGTATCTTCTTGGGTTATGCTGATGGAGTAAAGGGGTTTCGCTTGTTGGATCCTACTATTCAGAAGCTTGTCATCAGCAGGGATGTTATCTTCGAGGAAGATAAAGTAAAGGGAGACAAAGGCACACTGAATTCAGAAACTACTATTTTTCAGGTGGAAAACAAGACGGACGAAGGTCAAGTTTCTTGTTAAGCAGTACCAGAGCACGAAGAACAAGAACATGTTGAGTCTGAGGTTTCCAATGTAAGGCAGTCAACTCGAGACAGAAGATCACCAGGTTGTCTTTCAGATTATGTCACTGAAAGCAACATTGCTTATTGTCTATTATCAGAGGATGGTGAGCCATCAAGTTTCCACGAGGCTACTCAAAGCTCGGATGTATCCTTGTGGATGATAGCAATGCAAGAAGAGTTGGAGGCATTAGACATGAATAAAACTTGGGATCTTGTTACACTACCACGAGGGAGGAAAGCCATTGGAAACATATGGGTCTATAAGATCAAACGTGATGGCAATAACCAAGTGGAGCGTTATCGTGCTAGGTTGGTGGTAAAAGGATATGCTCAGAAAGAAGACATTGACTTCAATGAGATATTTTCTCCTGTGGTTCGGCTTACAACAGTCAGAGTGGTGCTGACATTGTGTGCGGTGTTTGACCTACATCTAGAACAGCTAGATGTGAAAACGGCATTTCTTCATGGAGATCTTGAAGAAGAAATCTATATGCTCCAGCCAGAAGGTTTTGCGGAAAAAGGCAAAGAGAACTTGGTTTGCAGGTTGAACAAGTCTCTGTACGGTCTCAAACAGGCACCGATGTGTTGGTACAAGAGATTTGATTCATATATCATGAGCCTTGGATACAACAGACTGAGTGCAGACCCTTGTACGTATTTCAAGAGGTCTGGTGATGATTATATCATTTTGCTGTTGTATGTGGACGACATGTTGGTAGCAGGCCCCAACAAAGATAAGGTCCAAGGATTGAAGGCACAGTTGGCTAGGGAATTTGATATGAAGGACTTGGGACCAGCAAACAAGATTCTAGGGATGCAAGTTCATCGAGACAGAAGTAACATAAAGATTTGGCTTTCCCAGAAAAATTATTTGAAGAAAATCTTGCAACGCTTTCAACTTGCAAGATAGTAAGCCAATTTCGACCCCTCTTCCTGTTAACTTCAAGTTATCCTCCGAGATGTGTCCTAGCAGTGAAGCGGAGAGGATGGAGATGTCTTGAGTACCGTATGCATCAGCAGTGGGAAGTTTGATGTTCGCCATGATATGTACAAGACCGGACATTGCTCAAGCAGTGGGAGCAGTTAGTCGGTATATGGCGAATCCTGGACGAGAGCATTGGAGCACTGTTAAGAGGATCCTTAGATACATTAAGGGTACCTCGAATGCTGCATTATGTTATGGAGGATCGGATTTTACACTCAGGGGCTATGTCGATTCAGATTATGCAGGTGATCTTGATAAGAGGAAATCTACTACTGGTTATGTGTTTACACTTGCAAGAGGAGCAGTAAGCTGTGTTTCAAAACTGCAGACAGTTGTGGTATTATCTACAACAGAGGCAGAATACATGGCAGGTACTCAAGCTTGCAAGGAGGCAATATGGACTAAAAGGTTATTGGAGGAGATCGGGCACAAACAAGAAAATGTTTCTTTGTTTTGCGACAGTCAGAGTGCCTTGCACATCGCAAGGAATCCAGTCTTTCATTCCAGGACTAAACACATTGGAGTACAATTTCACTTTGTACGAGAAGTAGTAGAAGAAGGAAGAGTGGATATGCAGAAGATCCATACGAAGGATAACATAGCTGATTTTCTGACCAAGCCAGTGAACACTGATAAGTTTGAGTGGTGTAGATCCTCAAGTGGCCTAGCAGAAACGTAAGCAGCAGGTAATGGCAAGATTTAAAGGATGTGTGGAGATGTGTTTGATTCTCAATCAAATCTCCAAGTGGTAGAAATGTCGGTAACCGACATGCAATAAATGCATGTCGGGTGGAATAATCAAAGTTGGCTGAGTTTTTTAAACGTGGAGGGTTGGCATATTTCGTGGGTCAACAAAGTTGGATGGAAATTGCGTGATGAAATTGTGCGCAATTTCCTGGTTCACACTGGATGATGCATCTATAAATAGATGCATCATTCGAACATTTCAAGACATCCCATTCTGAGTTCCTCTCTCAGTATACACATATTTGATTGTGTTCTATAATATTTGATATGTGTTTGTTTTCCTGTATTAAGAGAGTTTGTGTTCTCTTTGGAAACACAGTGAGTGAGTTGTACACCAGTAAAATATTATAGTGGAAATTCTTTTTATCTTACCCGTGGTTTTTACCCTAATAATTTTTAGGTGTTTTCCACGTAAATCTCGGTGTCAAATTTATTCTTTATTTTCGGGTTTTATTATCTCAAATTCCGTACGTGAGGACCAACACCACAATTAAAATACACCGATTTACACGACCTCTACTGAATACAAAGACAAATTCTTCTAACAGCTGAATCTTGAATTGTAATGCATGATTTCTCTAAGTTACGAAGTTCCAAGAAGGAATTTATCTTACCACCTTAGTTCTTAGGGATTAGGAGCTGAAATACTATCTTGATCGACTCGGACACTCACAAATCCATCGGCTCTTGCTGTCTCCCGAGTCTTTTCCCCTTTTGACCTCTCCTTCCAAATTTCTGCAGAATCTTACAGAGAATTTTGGGGGTTTTGTGTTTATGTCATGCTCTCAGATTTTAGGGAAATCCATAGGAAAAGAGAAGAAGGGAGAAAATCGAGAATTATTGGGGGTTTTGTGTATATGTTATGCTCTCAGGTAGAGACGAAGGAGAAGAGAAGGGACAAAACAGAGAGAATGGGCCTGAGTGGCGTATGAAAAATAAGAATCTAGTGTGTTGCTTCATATATATATATATATATATGTATATTTAAATTTTCTAACATGGCTTGGTTCAATATATTTCAATCTTAGTGTGTCATTTCTTTCGATATGAATTTTATATTATCTATAAAATCGATATTTCTCAAATACGTATTTTTTATGATACACGTTCTAATTGTCACGTCCCAAAATCGAGACACGTTATCGGCGTTTTTAACAATTAAAATCTCATAACAACAAATCACGTAGTACATAAAATATCCAAAAGTCAGTCTATTACATAAACATAACTGTTTTTACAATGCATAGCACGATTACGGAAGTGATAACGTAAAGGAAAATAGAACTAAAACTGATGCTTGAAACTTTATGTCTCGAACTTGATCACGAACCTCAAAACAAGTCTTGTTCACCTTCTTCCACTTGATCTTCGCTCTTATCTAGGAAAGAAAGTAAATGAGTGAGTGTTTGGAGAAACACTCAATACGTGGGGGCTCAATACATGAGACGAATAGAATTCGAAACAAAGTATCAAAATATATCGTAATTGGAATATTAACTTATACAAAGCACTGTTATTCATCTCCTTATCCATGATATACTGATCGGTCCCTAATTGTTACTTCTCTAAGGGGATGATGTCGTATCTCGGTTATTATAACCCACCGTATCAGGGTCTTATCTTATATTGTCATGTTTCGGAAATTTCCTTACAAATTTTAATTTGAATCCTAAGAGTCTATTTTCAAGATTTCATAGCACAAAGGGATCACGTGGAATGAAATATATACAGAATCAAAGGTCATGAAATGTGTAGTGTACGATCGAGTTTTAAAAAATTACATGAGCATCATTATTTTAAAACATACTTATAAGCTCACTTGCCTGTTTTTCTCGAAATAAGTGTGAATAACTTGCTGCTCGAAATTATATTCCCTCGATGCTCGAACTTGGCTCAAACAAGGGTCGAGTGTTGTTCAGAATTCGGTGTTGCTTGGCTTGCTTATTGGACGAAACTTTTGCTTGTAAATCAGTAGAGTGTTGTTCTAGTGTTATGTTGTTGAATTGCTGGTGTTGCTTGGTTTGCTTATTGGACGAAACTTTTGCTTGAAAATCAGTATAGTGTTGTTTTAGTGTTTTGTTGATTGAATTGATTTCTGAATATGAGAGATTTCAAGTTTGTGAAATGTGATTTATGTGTGGCAATTGATACCCTTTTATAGAGAGCTGGTAAGGCACCCCACTACATATAATGATCTCATGTCTCATAAGTCATTACTCCATGATTATTCAGCCACTAATCTACGTTTTTTATGGTGATAAACCCATGTTTAATTAGCCACTAAATCAAGTTTTTATGCCACTAAATATGTGGATTTCCAGGATATTTATACTAATTACTCGAATTCAATCTAATTATCAATTAATTATCATTGAGACATTACAATATGAGTAGATCTCTTGTGAGACGATATCACGAATTTTTATCTGTGAGATGAGTCAACCCTACCAATATTAATAATAAAAAATAATACTCTTAGTATAAAAAGTCATACTTTTTCATGGATAACACAAATAAGAGATCCGTATCACAAAATACGACATGTGAGATCGCCTAACACAAATTTTTGCCTTACAATATTCGTGAAGGGCACAGAGTACCTCAGTTCCACCGCCCCTAGGTGCTCGTTGGTTTCTATATGATGTCTACCCAGTCAACTGCTGCAATAACTAAGCCATTCCAGCTAATACCCAAAAAAGGTTTCTAGGGGGTCTTCGAGCGATAGTATTTACATGTAAGCCCAATTCCCAACACATAACCAACATGGCATTATAACATTTTCACTTTAACGTTAAACATATTTTCAATAATGAACTATATACTTACAGACTTAAAGGCATGATCATTTGAGTTCTTGCAACCAGTAGCAAACACTTGCGCTTTAGAACTTTTTTCTGATACCGATTTAAAAAACCCAAGTCTTTTTTTTAGAGTTCTTTTAATCCAGTAGCAAGCACTTATCTTTTAGGACCTTTTTTTATACCGATAGTCTTATTTTAAAAAAAAAATATTAGGGGCCGTGCAGCACGACGGGTGGTGGAGCTCTGTTCTCTCCGCCCAACCGCGCAACTCGAAAATTTTCATATAGTAAGAACTATGTTTCGAAGATATATTGGGACATTCAACATTCATAAAATAAATCCCTTCACACCAATAAAGAGAAAATAAAATGTTCAAACTGTATTTTTGTTCAATATCGCTCAACCATGAAGTCACAAAAGTGAAAAATACTAAAATTTTCTTTTGCAGCTTTCTGGAATTTCCCCGTATTCCATTCCAAGCACCCCACCTGAAACTTAAGAAATATTTTTTGGGCGTTGTTAGAAATTTAAACAGTTAATTGCATAATTAATAAATTAAATCAAAGAAAACATATAGTTTTGTGGACGATTGTGGACATTACTTTATAACTCTTGATTCCTTGATTTGTTAGGAAAGTGACAATATGAAAGTTATAATCCTTCATCTTTGTTTTCACATCATCATAAATGACATAATTTCGAGTTTGTAATATGCTTGATATAAGAGACCATATGTCTTGTTGAAATTTTTTATCATTCCATGTAGAACCTTCAACTTCAGTACATTTTTTTTTTCAACTTACGATCCGATTCAGACTCTAATTTGTGAATATTATATTTAAATTGATGTCTTACTTCGTAACACATACTGAATTACTTTGTTTTGATAACCAAGCTGAGAAACATTACCAAAGTACCAGAATTACTTCTTTTTAGCTGGAATTTGCAGATGATTTTTTTTCTCAGATAAAATCTGAATCAAGGCAATCGTGTGAAGATAATATTTAGCTTTTTTAGTTGGTTGTTTGATCAATTCGGAATAACATATTTTGGATAAACAAGTGATGCGATATTCTCAAAATTATTTAGTGTCAAAGGTGCCATATTAGAAATAAATTCTCCTGAGCTGATTTACTTATCCTAAGCCTATCAGTTGAGCTGATTGTCTTCTCGACCAATTGAGCCGATGCCTTCTAAACTAGCAGCTGATTTGGTTGTTCAAACTGATTTTGCACTTCTAGAACAGATCTCGATCTTTCAAAACCGAGATACCGTTGGTTCCACGTGCGGCAATTTTAGATAATAAATATGAAAATAAAAGATAAACTGGACACTGAGATTTACGTGGAAAACCTCTAAAAATTATTACGGTAAAAACTACGAGCAAGATGAAAATAATTTCACTATAATATTTTATGGTGTACAACTCGCTCACTGTGTTTTCAAGGAGAACACACTCTCTCTTAATACAGGATAACAAAACACCTCACAAATATTGTAGAACTAAGCACTCAAATGCTATAAGTTGAGAGAAAACTCGAAAAAATGATGATTTCAGAATCAGTGGAGTGAACTCTATTTATAGAGTCCTTTGTCCGTATATATACGCGTCGTCTGAAAATTCTGTCAAATATCAAATTTGACAATTCAAAACTGGTTCATTTAACCCACATTTAATGCTAGCTAATATGTTGTCGATAAATATAATTCCCCAAACGTGATTTTCATTTAAGATATTCAATATAGACTAAAACAAAGTTTCAAACCATTTCTAGCAATTCGTCAAGCTTGAAATCATCATATTTGAGTTGCACATTTGATAAAATATGTTAGCAATACAATAACAAATTTTGTTATCATACAAATCAATATTTCTTGTTTTGATCCGATTTTATCTTATTTTGCCCAGTTTTCATAATCAGATTAATAAATAAAGAATAAAACTAAAAGTAAAATAAAAGGATATATGATCAACAATTTGCATTGGAGCGGGTTCAATATTTTTATATGATGTTGATCTTGATTTTTTATTTTTGTTTTGAAGGGCTGTGATATGGTGCATGGTAGAGAACACACAAGACCGCTGCGGGTACACATGAAGCAATGATAGTAAATATGAGACGACGAACAGTGGCGGAACCACATGCTTATATACCCGGGCTAAAGCCTAGGTGATCCAAATTTTTTTAAAAAAAAATTATATGTAAATTTTGTATAATTTTGGAATAATATGATATTAGCACGGATAAATCAATTTAAAATATTAAAATATTCTAAAGTTTAACATTTTAACCGGGACATAGCCATATTTCTGGTTTCGTCACTAACGACGAATCTTTTAGTAAAATCACATGGTTGATATTCAAGGGAGCATTAAATTATGGTCTAATTTCTTTCCGCACAATTTATGACTTTAGTCAGCGAAAACATTTTCAGATGCTATACAATCAATTTTTTCGAAGAAGCTATGTGGATTACAACATCACAAAGATAGAAGGAGAATACTGATTGAAACATCTCGGTTTGATTTATAAAATTTGGTTTATTTTTTTCAAAAATAGGGAGAGTTATGTTTTTGTTAATTTTCTTGAATATTTTATTGTTATGGTTTTGGAAAAAAAAAAATAAGCCGAAGAGAGATTGTTACAGGAAAGGAAGAAACAAAAAGAGTGAAGTCGGTGTCTATACTTGCAATAGCACAGGCCACAACTTTTGACTTAAAAAATAGATCAATTGTTTGGGCTGGGCTTGGCATATAGGAAGATGCTTTTACTTAGGTAAATTTAAAAAAATTGGCTGGGCTACAGCCCAATACAGCCCTTCAATAAACCCGTCTCTGGTTTATACATACAGTGAAAGTAATATATTCAACATAAAAATAATATTTTTCATAAGTCGGGTCGGATCAGAGATCCATATCATAAATTGATCACTGAGACAATCTCACAAGATTTTTTGCGTTCGAAGATTGTCAAGCGTTCTCATCTGAGCCAAGAATGACCACAAGTGGTCAAGGAAAGCAAGTGCTACACCACATGTGGGACTATTTTTAGTGTTGCTCCAATCCTGCGTCAAATATGGTGCTGGATTCGAGTGTTGCTTATTATTCTATATTGGTTTAACACTAACTTAAATATAACATAATTTCTATATTAAATATAAAATTTAATCCCAACTTATTAACTCTAAACTCTACAGTAAGAAAAATTATTATCTAATACATAAAAGTAATATAAGATAAAACAATTAAATATAACATTCATAATTATAAAATTAAAATTTGATTATTTTATTCAATTAATAATATAATTGAAAACACAATTTTAGTTATTTATTCAATAAATAAATTTTTTAAAATAAATAGTTACAATAAACAATAATAATAATAATAATAATAATAAAAAAAACCGCAAGGATATCGTACCTAGCGCCTGGGTTGGATCAACAATTCAGGCACCATTTCAGCGTTAATGGTGTTTGATTGGAGATGGTAAGGTGAATCGGTTCAATCGCCGATCCAAAAACATTGGCATATTGTAGTCTGCTCAGTTCATAGAAAAACAGGGAAGGGAATACTTCGTTTGCCAACAGATTTCTGCTATCAAGATATTTGTGCCTCCAGGTACTGCTTTTTAGCGGTAAGTATTGGTAATGGGTGGAAGAATGAGTAGATATATACTAAGTACTGGTTTCATAAAGTTATTGGTAGAAGACGGGGCTGGAGGCGAGAATGGTGAGGAATTGGCAACATTGGGGCAACTATGATGTATTTCAGCATTGTATATTTTACGGCCCAAAAAAATTGTGCCTGATCGAGGTCGAAAAATTTTTAGTTGAGACTCAAATATTATTTATCCAGCTCAAAAATTTATGTTGTCTATTCAGTTGGTGCTGTGTAGACCACTGCTGGGTCATGTATTGGAAAATCACGAGATTTCAATAAGAAACATGTTTATTGCAGTGACTCAATCCAGTAGGGATAAGCCCAGATATGTCTTTACTGCCTCCGACTAATGAATTATATGTAACGCTGCTGTTCAGCATTTTTCCAGCGGAGTCCCAAGAGGGTCACTGCTGCTGCTGCAGTTGACATGGTGGTGGTGTTCTAGTGGATCTTAGCTAATTACCACTGAAGAACAGTGGCTGGTGCTTAGAATGATATTGAACAGGTGTAAATGTCTGTGCCATTGCTGCTTTGCATATCTGTCTGCGCACTTTCTTGCACAAAGTATCTGTACCACAATGAAGTGTCTAATGAATTATCAACATGTTTCACTTAAAATCATCAATAACAGTATCAATCAGGGGTTCAGATTTAGTTTGAGATTTTGCATTAATGGACTTCTGCCTTAAACTTTTGGCTCCATCATTTAGATCAGAGGATCCATGATTTGTGATTCTAAAACTATGTTTTCCGCTTTGATCTCGTGAAAACTGGCAAGGGAAAAAATTATAGTAATAGACGAGGCTAAACACGGCCTGTTTTACAAGAGATTGCAATATGACATATGTATATACTTTTCATGCTAAGTATATTTTAAAATAACACATAAATCAATCATAAACTATTTCCTATCAACTTTAGGATGTCAATTATATAGATTCCTAGTATAAAAAACTCAAAGCATTGGTACATGCTATTCTGTACCAGGTGGATATTGCTAAGTGCAACCAGCAGGCAGCAACCTTGGATAATTTGTGCCCACACAATTTCATGGAGCCCCAACCCATGTGTTGGGGATCCAGGGTGGGTGAAATCTCCATGGATGTAAAACATCCGGTGGAGCATGAAAGTTTCCCAAATGATTCTAGTAGATATTGTCTCTGTTTTCCGACAATGTTTACTCTATTTTTCAGTAGTATGCTGTCTACTTTGCTTAATGGCTGATGACGCGCTATTCTATTCCTGTTCAGGCAAAACCCATAGCTGTTAGCTCCACGCAAAGTGCTCCTAAAAGCTATAGGAAAATCGTAAGAGAACAGAATCATTACTCAGATGATATCCATCGATGTAAAAAATATTTGCAATCTTTTATTGATCTTCTAAGGGGACTCGAAAATCCCAATTTAAAGAATGTGAAGAAGAGCTAGGGTCTGTGGCAGATACCTACCTTGACATTCCATTAGGCAAGTGGTCGGTGGATTTTAAAGGTGCATTTGGACAGTGAATCAATTTGTCAGGGTAACTTGTGTGGTGGGAATTAATTCAAAGCCAAACACTTAGCAATGCCATATATTACTGTGCCTGATATGAGGTTCATTGGTGAGGAAGGTACTAAGATTATGGGCTGTACTCGGATTATCAATAATCGTTGTCTGAAGACGCTGTATGGTGTTCGGTCACTCTGCAGGTAGTTTTGACTAAAGCCATTTGAATATTTCGGTTAAGTTTTATTTTCTTGTGGTAGGGGTTGTGATGTTTACATGATTGTCTTGATGCTCTTTATTTCACCACAATTATAGGGTGATGGTAGAAAAGGTTGATTCTCGATTATGCTGATGGAAACAAGGTGATGAACCACTGTAAGTTTACATATTAACTGTCTTCCCTATGTTTTTTTCCCTTAAATTTCTCCAATGCTTGTGGATTATTGACTTAGTTGTTATTATGAAAACATTATCATTCATGTAATAGCGTGTTTGTAAAGATTTTAGCTTGATCAAGTGACTGATCTATCATCTAGCTACCAATTGTTAAGTTCTGTTTTACAAGGGTAAAACTTAATGTTAAAATGTAGGAGCAGCCATCAATCTCTTAAAAGGTACTAAGGTTATGCGTGGTTGCAGGTATTTTCTTTCAAAGGGGTTTTCCTAGAATAGCCACTCTATGCTCCACTTCAAACATAAAAGAGATCGTGTATTTCTTTTCATTCTGTTGTATGGAACAAGTTCTTTGGTTAAAATCTCTGAGGCAATAGAATGCTATCCATGTGTGTGTGTGATAATACTATTTTAAGTTCCCATTTTATTTATCATGTGATCATCACATGTGAACCAAAGAACAAATTACTTTTGTTATTAATCATTCTATATAGATTTGATTGGAAGAGAAAATAGTGATTGGAAGAGAAAATAGAGGAACAAAATACTCTTACGTATTGTAATTATGTATAGAAAACATTGTGGGGACTAGTGGATACATTTGTGTTGTGAAATGCCATTACCTAAAATTGTACTATTTCATTGGTTGCGTCTTCATTTCTAAATTAAAATTATAATAGACATTAATGTTTGTTTATTATTTCTTTTCATTTGGAAATCTAAATATCTTGTATTGAACCCGGAAATTTTCATTTTATTTGTATTTGAAAATTTTGGCCTCTTTTTTAGAATTATACTTTAGTAGTTAGATCCGAGATTCCTTGTCCGTATTAATTGCAATTATCTGTCCCTCCTATATTTTTGTTAAGTCTTACCTGTACTCGACATTACAAAATAAAATTAATTTAAATATTATTCCAGATTTAATTCTCGTCTTTCTCAATCCCATTTGTATGCTTTTTATGTTACCTTTTGTCTTTTGAATCATAAGTTCTTCGGGTTTGGACAACCACTAGCAGAAATTCACCATGGATATGAATAATGCTATGAATTTCCATTCTGTTTCCAACGCACCGTCGCAAATGTACGAGTTCATCCCAGCGCCTCCGTTGTCATCACTGGGTAACCATCAGGTAATCACTGAAATAAATTCAACAGAATATTGGTTGTCTTCTCTTGTATCACAATTTTAATGTAAATGTGTGCACAGGAAGGAGATGGCACTGGTTCCCGTCTCAAGAATCTGGTTGCACAAAGCATGGAGAAGTTTTGGATTGAACGGCGTGAGGAAATATTCAATGCTCCAGGTCTTATAAAAAAAGGACTAGGTTTATACGTGTTTTCACCTTTATTTCCATTAATTGATTGTAATTAACTTAAACTTTTTATAGATGCTCGCCGTCCACACCCTCTCCCATTAGCTTGCATAAAAAGAATCATGAAATCTAATGAGGAAGTTAAGGTATTTTTTTCGTTACTGATTTTTGGTACCTCGAAGAATTACGCAATATTTCCTTAAATATAAACACACAAGCATATGTGTGTATATAATGTGATTTTCTAACATCAAATCATCTTATTCCGAGTCATTAATTACATATTTCAAGTCATTAATTACATAATGAAATTTTCTTTCAAAAGTATTGGCATATATTTGGTACTATTCATACAAAAAATATCGTGTTTTATTTTTTGTGGTAGACTAAAATGCATGTGCTTATATGCAAGTATGTGAGACTATGCATAATTACCTATGTGTGCATATCTTGTTGTAGTCAGAATTGTTTTTGGAATTATAAAGCTGAGTCATGGCTATGTGCATTCCTCTACCAGTGTCCATTTTTATCCTAAACAAAATGATTTTGATACTTAGACTTTTGATAAGCATCTCCAAAAGCATCAGAATAGTTTCAACTCATTATTATATGTTTAAAAGACATGACAATTGATCACAGCTGCTTTGAAAATTAATGTCCTAGATGGTCAGTGCTGATACACCAGTGCTATTTGCTAAAGCTTGTGAAATTTTCATCATGGAGTTGACCCTACGTTCTTGGGTACATGCTCGAGATAATAAGCGGCGAACGCTACAACGTGGCGACATTGTCGAGGCAGTAAGGGATGAGGACCTGTTAACCTTCCTCACTGACTTTGTCCCCGTGCAAATGCACCTGGTTATTCTTTGTTTTCTGAAATTTTTATGTCTTTTTCATATTCAAATTAATCTAATTACCTTATCCATACTGAATTCATGCCTAAGAACTTCTAATGATTCCTGAATTTAGGAGGCACCACTGGCACCAGCGAACCATGCTGGAGTAAATGCTCCTCTCCCTGTACCAGATGCAAGCCCGACTTATCACCCAATCTTTCCGATGAATATGCAAACCATGAATCCATCAGTGAGTACACAATAACCAAACGTTAATTTATTCTTCAAAAATTATATTTCTGATATTTTTAGTGGTTAATTTATGCACATTGTTTCTCAATTTGGAGGAATAGAAGATTCTAACCTGATTCTCCACATGCAATCTTTCCTATGAATATGAAAACCATGAATCCATCAGTGAGTATACAATAAACAAAAACATTAAATTATTCTTTGAAAATTATTTTTGTGATATTTTAGTTGGTTAATGTACGCAAATTGTTTCTCAGTTGAGGAATAAAAGATTTAACATGATTCTCCACATACAACACCAATTTGTTAATTTGTGTCAATACAATGGTTATTGTGATGGACTTGATTGTCATTTGAAATCCCTCCTTTCAAATCAAAGTTTTCCATCCAATTGCAACCTAAGATCATGTTAATAATGTTATTCATATTTTCATGGAAAGTGTTGTTAAAACATACTTTAGATTCTCCAAGAGAAATTTCTCATTTGATCGACGCATTCTTCTGATTCCAAAAATATTATGGTCCAGCTACCAGTGACATAAATCTTTCCCAATAGGGGATATACGTTGGTTCAAAGTTTCAAACCCACTTTAAAGCAAAACCAACCCCCTCCCTCCATTAATGTTGTAAAGAAATATCATTGTTCCACAATCATGCATTTGTTTCAATCTAATGAATTTGCTCATACAATTAAATTAGGACATTGGGCAAGCAGATCATTTTGTTGCAACGGATCCACGCTTGGTCTATGAAATGAATGTGCACAACGCGAACCATGTAAGTATTATAACTCATAAAGATAAAGTGTGTGAGGATAGGACCGTGGCCTACCTCAACTAAATATTTGTGGTAGTTTCATCTGAATTTTTTTTAAGTAGAAGGACCTTGTTTATTCCCATTTTTTTTAAAATTTTTAGTTTAATTCACAAACCACCAGGTTTTATAGAGTTTACTTGTTTTTGCAGTAAATAAGTGTATCACATCGTGCTATTTTGTCCTGTAATATTTATATATTGTACCTTGATGACATGGTGTAACAACTTCTTTCGGTTGACTTGTATATTTATTTCCCTCAACAGGCTTTTTTCATGAGAAACCAAGAAATGCAAAGAGGTCTCACCTTTCCATTGCCACCACCGTCTTTTGATGGAACCAATCCTTACCGTGGCTTGAAGGTTGGATTAAAAATACCATTTATGGCATCTTACTTCATGAACTCAGTTGGATCTTGCGTTCATAAGTTTGACACTCAAAAGCATCTAAGCTGTCCTACCAATAATCTTAATTTTAAACCATCCGACTTTATCAAATTCTAAATCTTTTGACATCTGTGCAGTGAAAGAGTGCTCATGGAATGGAATGTAAATGAGGCTTAATAAACGGAACAAGGAACTGGATCCGAGTTTATTTCTTGTTTGTTCTTTGTTACTTTGTGTTGTGTGTGCTCAACTCTGCGACTAGTGCATTGTGATTTCTACTATGAAGACTTGTTTCATTGTGATTTCTTTGAAGTTCTCTAGTCTCCATGTTTTAAACAGTCATTTCTGCGCTCACTGAGAATTCTCTTTGCTTTGGGTTAGTAATGGTCTTCCTAGCCCTTTCATTTTTCCCTTTTTCAACTTGGTTCATGTATTACCAGTGGTTGAATTAACTTATTTATCGGTTTGGTTTAATTCTCTATCGATTCGATTTTGGATATAAACTGAGCCAATTGCACAACTCTACAACTCTACAAATGGTTTCTATATATATACACCAAGGTATCATCTGATATTTATTTATGGCCGTATTTAACATTATCCTCACAGACTTGCATCATTCAAGCATACTGAGTCTAAAGACTCACCAATCATATTCAAGTATTAACAAATACATATAAAAACATATCACATACGTATGATTTGAACATAGACTTAACTTTCAAAACATACATCGTTCTTTTTAGACGAGATATAATGTAATTGTGGTAACCATTAATATGAGATCATACGTATAGTCGATCAACCTAATCATAACATATGGCATAACCTGCATTAGACGAAGCCAATACGCTGCATCCTTGCGGAGCTCATCTCAAAGTACTAATCACGTGCTGTCACCACAAGTATTCATGCATCATCAAAATATCCTTTGCATTGCCATATCGCTTATTCCATGTAAAAATATTTAAGTCGTGTAGGGGTAAGCCCGTCTGACAGATAAGCGCATTGGGTATGTATAAAACCGTTCTAAGGCCTAGTCCGGGGATCGTATAGTGAGCACGGCCACGACCTCGACGTGACATAAATTGTACCATTTATTCTCTTGGTGTTTCTCTTAGTTCGGAAGCTAGGTCGGGCACCAGGTTGGTCAACTTCTTTCAGGGTCTCGGGGCTTAGGTCAGGCAATATTTTTGTACACTCTTGTGACATAGAATGTTAGGATGTGTCCCCAAAGATAAAGGATTTGCTTTTTGTTTTAAAGAAATATTTCAATATTAATTTTATATGCATGTTATAGATGCTTTATAAATATAAAAAATTCAGAGATTATTATTATGCCACTGTATATAAGCGTTATATATAGGAAGATATTATTTAAAGTGTAATAATATAAATATATCCGTAAATAGAAATTAAAGATGAGAATTTTATTTAAAAATTAAAAGTGTGGTTCCTTATATATTGAATAAAACAATCGTATCGGGATTTTTAATAATGAGATTATTTTAATGAAAATGCTTTCTATAATTAGATTATATAGGACTGAACACGATTAATTTTGGATCGCTATGTAATTTTAGTAATCATATAGAGGATTCAATATTAGTTAAGATCATATAATAGTCGATCTTAATTGGAATAATAATAAAATCCTATTTGTAATATTGTATTTTTTGACATATCTGAGTAGTGATAGAAATAAGGTAGTGTCATCCGAGAGGATCGAGATTAATACATCCATTCCTAACGAGGAACCAGAACTTCCTTCTAAATCTCAAATAGTTGAGTTTGATGAAATTTATTTTGAACGGGATTTTGGATTGTATATTTCGATACGACGACACCAAATCATCGTAATGAAATTAGACATGCATTAGACATGCTTATATCAAAATGAGGCTATATCAACCTAAATTATCGGAGTAGCCACGGTCTCAATTGTTAATATATGTGTGGAGTCTAATTATTTATTTTAGGTATTTGACATATATTGTAGCCCTAGTTCTCTTTTTAAATTAAGAGTAGCAGTCATCAAGTCATAATTGACACACATAATGAGAGAAAGAGTAACAATAAAATAGTTCTGAGAGGGACATGTTATAAAAAATTCTCTTTGTATTCTTGGTTTATTATAATGGAAATTTGCAATGGTGAAAAGTGGACGTAACTATTATATTCAGAGTGAACAACTATACATCTTGTGTGTTTTTGTATTTATCTTTCATAATCTTTTATTGTTTTCGGTAATCAAAACTATGATCATAATTTTTAACTCATATCAGAGCGTCATGTTGAATTTGAAAGTGACTGATGGCAAAAAAAGTTTGACACAAGAGATTGAAAATTTTGATATAACGGTTTTGTTTTCTGAAAATACAAATTGTAGATTATCTATATGGTAAAATTCTTGCAAGAAAGAAACCAAAAAAGGTTGTCATACGACAAATGAAATCTCCTTGATAGACTTATTTGATTGTTGCATGATAGAAATCGACCAAGTCTGATGAAAGTTTAAATGCCTCAAAAATGTAATCAACAATTTAAAAAATTGTTTTTTCTAAAAAAACTAAAAACAATAATAATAAAAAAAAAAAAAAAAAACCAAGAATGAGTCATTCCTTGAGAAGCAAATCCACGACACCTGGCTTCATTTATTTTACTTTTTTTAAAATTGTAAATGGAGCCTTCATTCGAGAAGGCAAATGGAAAAGCAAAACAGGGCATCCAGATTTAGAAACAGAAGAAATCGTACAAGGGAGGCCGACGAGCTTGAAAAATTGTAGAATTCGTAATTCATCTTCTCATATTTTTATCAATCGAGATGAGTAAATTTCACTATCTAATTCTGCACTCTATTTTTATGATTTTCACGTCGGGAAAAAGGAAGATATTAATTAATTAGTAGGGTTATTGGTGCTTTTTTCCTGGGTGAGCTAAAAGAAATTAGGGACTAGTAGAAGTATAATTAATGGAATTGCAAAACTCTCGTGTGAAATGAGTTTCTGTAAATTTTAAACAAATGCACCACCTTATTCTTTATTTGTTTTAGAATTTCAATTGTTAAGCGGTGCACACACCTTTTCAAAGTTTAATGATTCATTCTCGGGTGAGAAATGTGAGGTTTTCGGGATAAAACAAAATGCTGGTATCGAAGGGTGTTCGATTGAAGTGGAGTCGAAGACTACTGAATTTTCATCAAGTGAAGTCTTCTGAACGTGTTTATGGTAAGAGATATCACGAGAGAATAGTTTGATTAAGTGTTTTTATGTTTGTAATATTCTTGTTGTCTAGTGAATTTTCTTGATATATGAATGTGGTCTCGTAGACATACATTTTGTATGTGAAGCATATATCGACAAGTTGATCCGTCAAGTTTTAAAATTTCTTATTTCCACGACAAATACAAAACATGCATTTTTGGTAATGGAACTTTATAAAATAGTTCTTCGTAATAGAATGAGATTACCTTCAGGAATATTTTATGATTATGTGCGAGAGAGAGTTTGATTAAAAGTATTGAATCATATTATATTTTAATGAGTATTATCTTTGAAGAATCATAAATCACAACTTCAATATTATATCTATGTCTACATAGACCATCTTGGTATCTTTCAATTAAGAAATGTTTAATTTGATCAACACTGAATAATTGGTTTTAGAGATATTCATTTTATTTAAACTCCATCAGTTTTTTGTAGGATGTATAAAATATTAAGTTGTCAAAATTTTTGTCGAAAGTTGTTGAATCATACGAGTTCCATAACAAAAATATTGAAGATCTTATTAAGGAGAAACTTTTTGAGATTATAGTGAACATGTATCTTATGAATTAATATCGATTAAACTAGAGTTTTGTTCATCGACATTCATCTTATCTGTTCTCAATTTATTTGGGTCAATTAATGTGTTGAAGGATTGTTGTAGTGAAATCGCACATTGAGGGGGAGATTTTGGACATGTATGATGGTCCAAATGATGATTAACATACCCATGTTGATATTGTTTGGTTGATGTCTCTTTGTTTGTTTCGACACAAAAGAGGTTTAACTAATTTTTTAAGTAACTACATAGTTGTGTCGAAAACATACCAAAGAGGGAGATTGTTAATCGGTAATTTTAATTGGGTTGCTTTAATTTTTTGGATTATGAACATTGTGATATATTGATATGATGTTATGATATTTTTGGATCATTGATATATTTTGATATCTCGATATGATTGTTGATAGGGATGACAACTTTCCCCGCATGTTTGGAGCCCCACGGGGAAAATCCGAAACAGAGATGGGGATATCCGATTTTTTCGGGTTTGGATTCGGGTTTGGAGATTTTTTTAAATCCTCGATGTAGTTTGGGACGGGTATGAGATTACTATTCTCATCCCCGAACCCGCCACGAAAATAATATCAATAATAAAATAATAATATTATTAGTATCAATAATATAATAATAATATTATTTTTTAAAAATAATAATAATAATAATAATATATTATTATTAATATTAAATTATCACTGATAATAATAGATAATAATAAGTTTTTGTTTGAGAAAATATCCGAATCCATCATCGTCTTGTTATATTAATATTTTTGAAACAAAGATAAGGGCGGGAATGAGGAGATGATCTCCGAAGTTTCGGGTTTGGGGATTTCCCGAACACGAAAAAGCGGGGATTGAGATGGGTATGGAGGTGTGGATGAAATTCGAGGATGGGGATGGGGATGGGAATGACAAACCCGCCCCCTCCCCGCCCCGCCCCGCCTCGTCCCATTGCCGTCCTTAATTGTTGATTCTCATTTAGTATCCTCTTTTGAATAATGATAAGCACGATCTTGAGATATTTTCATGTTGTATAATTGTAACCTTATTGTTACAGTTGTCCTCGTATAATTGTAGTATTGTTACGTAGACGTAGTTCTTTTGAGTGGAACTAATAAAATACGATAATGAACAAGTCACTAATGCTGCAAGATAATACAAACTCATAGTTTGTCATAAGAATTTTAAAAAAATGTCCACAATATCACTTGTGTCGATGGTTATTTAAAACAAAAAAAAGTTGCAGCATAATAATTTAATCGGCAAATTGATATGTCTAGTTTAAATTTTCAAGCTTCCATGACAGATACAAAATATGCAGTTTCGGCTATGAAGCATGTATTGACAAGTTGATCCGTCTAGTTTTAAATTTTTTTTTCCACGATAAATACAAAACGCGTATTTTTTTGCTACGAAGTATGTTAAAACAATTCTTCCTAATATAATAGGAGACGACTTTCTGATATTTTCTATGATTATCTTCGAGAGAGAGTTTGCTTCAAATATTGACTAAGATTCTATAATTGATGAATATTATACTTTCAAAAATCGTAAATCACAACTTCAATAGTAAAAATATGTCTGTATGGATCATTTCTTTATCTTTTAGTTAAGAAATGTTTAATTTACATTTGATCATAATATTGAATGATTAATTTTATTTAAACTTCATTAATTTCTTGTTAAATGATGGAGATATAAAAAAAATTAATTTTTTGGAACATACGAGTTCTTTAGTAAAAATATTGAAAATCTTATTACGATTTTAATTACTATGAATTATTTTGTTTTTCGTTGGAAATAATTTTTAGAACAAACGGTGAAAAGTACCACCGGCCACGTAGCATTTCAACGCGACCACCCACCCACCCCACGTCTTCTATAAATAAGCGTCGCCTGCGTTTCCATTGCAAACTTCCAAAAAAAAAAAAGAAAAAAAAAGAGCAAACCCAATATCTACACTATCACAACAACCTAGGGTTTCTTCATAAATTTCGATGGGAAGGAAGAGGAAATCGGATGCGACGCGGCTAGATGAGGTGGATCGGAGCATGTATACCACCTTCTGTGGTGCGGCCAACTCTCTCTCCCAGCTCTACACCCAAGCCATGCACCAGCAGCGGCTGTCCTTCCAGGCTGGTGAACGCCACGCTATGGTCTGTTATGTTGCCCTCTTTTTGTTATTTTCTTGCTCAATTCTTTATCATGTTGGTCGGTATGCATTTTGTGGTTTGTGTAGCTTTTAATTATTCAACGTTTGTTAGGAATTGCCGGATTCATGAGAATTGAATGAATGAAATTGGGCTGATGCGTGCAGATGTACGTAAATTGTGTTGATACTGGGTCTAATTTTTTAATGAGTATGATTGTTAGTAATGTGTAACAGTAATAAAGTTCAACTTTTTAGGTGATAGTTTTCCTGATGTAAGGTTTTCAAATCTGTTTTGTTTCTTTGTTTTGAAAGGATTACTTTGTTTTTTTTTACGTTTTTTGTTTTCAATTGTATATGATTATGCAAATGTTGCTAAGAAATTGTATTTTGCGTTTTTGTGAATGCTAGTTTAGAAGCACCAATTAGACACGTGCAATTTTTAGTGCTGAAGAAAGTGTAAACAAGTTTCTATCAGTTTTTATGGCTTAACGTGTCATGGCGTTGGTAGTAAATAACTGATCCAAGCTAGTACGTGTTCCTTTTTTGTGCAGGAAAAAGTTAATAATTGGATTTTGAGACAGCATGAAGATGGGTTGAGAGTGACGATTGGTGACATATTCACATATCTCCAGGTTTTTTCTCTTGCATTTGTGAATTTGTGATGCATAATTGTTTTTATATATCTATCATTATGCTTATAAACGTGAGTGCATTTTATTGATTCTTATTGGATAATTGCCTTCTTTAGTTAGTTTGTTAATTTCGGTAGTGTTGTGTGATTGGCTTCAGCTATATTGATTTTGGATTGCATTGCAAATTACTAATGAAGACATCTTTGATTATATTCTTGTATAACTATATGTGATTTTGTTGGCTCACTACTATTTCCATGAGAAGGATCAGAGTGCATCTTATTATCATTTGTGTCAGCATGGTTCTCTGGTTTTTGATATGCCGAGTTTTGATGATGTAGCTTCAATTAACTTGATAGGTTAGTGTATCCAGTGGGCCTGAATGGTAGTGTTTTGACTTGTAAAGAAGGCTTATCAGAAACTCAAAATATGTAATAGTCATAGAGCCTACAATCTAGGGTGTGCTTTTCCAATCATCTTCTTCATTCCCAAAAATAAAATTTTATTTCGGTAAATTTATATTCTCATCCATTTTCACATTTTTAACGTAATCATTGATTTTAATTTAATTTCACCCGAAAAATGTTTTTGTTATTTTTATTTTATTTTTATGCTATCATTTTAAATTTTAAAATAACCTGCATGCTGTTAGAAAGTTATAAATTAATGTTGTGACAGAACTGAGCACATTCACATGTAACAAGACATTTTCAACAAAAAATATCTTGTCTGAAAACAAAGCGAATATATACTACAAGTGGATGGGATTTGAATCAGTTGATTCCTCTTTGAGTACTTCGTGTCATATTTTAGCTTAGATATTTCATGATTTCTGTTTCTGCTTGTGATCTTGTATGATGGTTCACACATATATAATTTTCTAAGATACTATGAATTTATATTCCTCTACGTGACATCCCTAAGAAGTTGCGTTTATTTTCTTATTTTTTGGTTGTCAATTTATTTAGATAATTCAATCATCTACTCCTATTTTGTATTTTTTGAATTTCTTACAAATTTCTGTATGATTCAAATTTGAATCCGTGTCTATATGCTTTTTGGTGTTTCACAATAATTTAAACTTTCTTGCAACTCTGGAAGTTCGAAATACAATTTTTAGCGAGGAAGCATGATTTTGTGAGTTTCAAGACCGAATCTTTTCATGAATTAAGGTCAGAGTAAGCTGCTGAACCTTTTCATATGAAATTATTATATGGGTACTTGTGTTTCAAGTCATGGATTTTCACTTTTTATGTTCATAATGTTATTCGTGTATCTCAATATCGTAAGTACCAGTTTAAGATATATAAGAAGAAAATGCACTTCCCCTTTTTCTTTGCCTTTTTTGTTTTTTTAATGATTTTTCAGGTTTTAACAAGTTATTCTCCTGAAAATGTTTAGATACCTTACTTCTGTGCAATAATGCCATGAATTTTATTGTTCTGTTCAATTTATTGTGAAATACAAACTACACTCACAAATACTTTTTTTTGAGAAGTTGACCAGAAGGTCTAGCTTAATTGGACATGTGGTCTTTGCTTTTAAAATCTCTATTGGAAAGCAGACTTCAGTTGTTAGGGTTTGAGATGATCATGATGGGTGATATTTAGAAGCTTAGCAATTCAGTATCACACTCGACAGTTGAAAATGTTATGAGGCAGAAAAAGTGTGTACAACAGATTTTCTTTCCAATGCTAATCTTTGGTTTGTTAAGTTGATGGATTAAATTGATGCATACTCATGCATGGCGAGCTGTATTATATTTAATTTTTCTTCCTAGTCATTTTGGCTCTAGCTCCCGTCTCCTCTTTCCCTCATTTTATTCAGTTTCTCATCTTCCATTTCATTTATATCCTTTGTTTCCCTGTCATACCAGCTTTTGTAGTTTAAACGGAGGATAAAGCTGTTGGAGACCATAGAATTTTGACACGTAGTGGACTACAAGATGTAATTTTTCTATTTTTTGTCGAACTCCTTACATTTACAAATGTGCAGAATGAGCTCAATTATGGGACCGATGAACCTCCGTCATCGCCGAGGCTGCCATTCCAGCAGCATCAACAGACTCAAAATGCAATACCGGGAGCTGCTGCATTATCTGTTAACGCATTTGGCCCAGCAACTATAGGACAAGGATTCCGTTCAGGCATCTCGGACCAGACTAAAAACTCCGTTTTTTCAAATGCTCTCTCTAGTCCTGTCCGCCGTAGTCTCCAACACTATCACCAGTCGAACAGTTGCAACCAAACCCGAGACCCAAATCCTCCCAGTTCCAACGACTCTTCAATGGATATGCATCCCGATAGTCCTGGGCATGATTCTCCATGCTGAAACCTAATCTGCATTTTGTAATCGAAGAACTATCACCATGAACTTGGTACGAACATAAATACATGCGAAAGTTAAGTTTGTAAAGAGCCTGGTTCGCACTTAAGCGTCCGACAAGAATAGCCGGTTGATACTACCAGTTGAAGGTGTGTTTGGCTTGATATACCTGCTATTGGTTTATTTTTCATGTTTGAATTCATCTAGTAGTTCACCATGTTTTGTTGTTCAGGAACAACAATCTCAAGATGTTGCATGCATGAAATATACTCTTTGCATATAGTTCATGTGATTTGTTTTTAATTTTTACTACTGCTTTGGGATTTCCGATTTTTACATAAGATGCCTTGGGTGTTTGGTTTGCGCATATCATGTAATTGGTCTATTAGGGAGACTAGATGTTTATTCAATATTATAGGATGTATTAAACGTTCTCAAATGAATACATATTTACCAATGAATGGTAGTTTATTGATTATAGATTTATTATATCAATCTGAAAATGACTTCAAAAATATATAAAAAGAAAGAGTAAGAGAAGGAAAATTTTGGTTAAACGTGTAGTTCTCTTGATGGAAGGTTCGAATGGTCCAAGTTTGGCGAAGTGGTTGAGTGATTTGCGGATATTCAGTATATGTTAAATACTACCGATTGTCGATATTATCATGACAAAAATTGGTTATGTTCGTCATACGTTAGAATCCCCACGATTTTTTCGAGTTTCTTTTTTTCTCCCTTTTATATGTGTATATATCATTTTGTCTTGTGGATTCAATTAATTTGAAGATATAAACCAATATATATATTTTGTGTAGGTTTTTTTTGAGATGGTCTCATGAATCTTTATCTGTGAGACGTGTCAACTCAACCGATATTCAGAGTAAAAAGTAATACTCTTAACATAAAAAGTAATATTTTTTCATGGATGATTTAAATAAGAGATTCGTCTAATAAAATACGACTCGTAAGATCGTCTCACACAAGTTTTTTTTATATATTTTATAAGGCTCGAAGATAAACAACCAAGATATTTTACAAGCCTATATTTCGTTTTCCGGCTCCTAAGTTAATAAATACTAAATATTTGAATAGATCATGCCTATTGGTACTAATTACTGTAACTAATAAACAGAAACTAATCAAAATAATTTTTTTTTTTTTTCAAATTTTCTCAATTTAATTGAGGGTTTATTCTGGCATATGTACGAGTCCAATATCCAGCTAAAACGTAACTTTCTCGACGAAACAGTCCCACTTCATTGGGTATGCTTACAATGTTTTCGGACTTTATTGTTTTTACACAAAATGCCGGCTTCAAGTTATTGTCTTTTTTCCAGCTATTTTCATATCAGTCTTAAACAAACACAAAATGTCACCGTTTCATGCATCCTATGTTATCACCTAGTCATTATCATCATTTAGACACCTTAGCTAACGTAGAGTCGAGAATATTTGAGATTCGCTGTCGAAAATGGGGTGTATTCATGGCAAAGGGACCAGCCCCTACAGCCCAAAAAGAGGTGGCCTCGATAAGTTGAAACTTGAGTACGGTTATCATGTCAAAAGGCCCGAAAAAGGAGAGAGTTTAAATGTTAATAACTCGGTAAAGGGTGGTGGTGAAGCTTTCCATGCGGTCATTCCAGTTGGTGGTGGAGGCATTTCACAGAGGACATCGGTTAAGAACATCGCTGCTGACGAGTTTGTTGGGGGATGGCCTCGATGGCTAGTCGAAAACGTTCCAAAAGATGCTTTGGCCGGCTTGGTTCCAAAGACTGCTGATTCATATGATAAGCTTGCAAAGGTGGTAATCAATATTGAACTTTTGAATCACTACAAATATAAAGAACATGCATGTGTTTAAGACATGATGGGCATTGAGCTAAAATTCTTATTCTTCTCTCTTGATTTAGATTGCAATCTATCATTTTTCATATTGGTTGGTACTAGATATTTTTTCGAAAAAATAAAATTATTCGTCTAAACAGTATCAAATTTGGTCCTATATAACGATGACAAATGTGATAGCTGCGGAGAAGAAGTTTGTATTATCAAAGTGTGCTGAGATAGAAGTTCTTCTCCGATACTTCGTTTGGTTATTTATCTCGTGATAGAACGTATATAAATTTCTATATTTGCAGGTAGGCAAGGGAACCTACAGCAACGTGTACAAGGCTATGGAAAAGAATACAGGAAAGATTGTCGCCTTAAAGAAGGTTCGTTTCGATACGTCAGAACCTGCAAGTGTGCAATTCATGGCAAGAGAGATCATAGTACTGAAGAAACTTGACCATCCCAATATCATCAAGCTTGAAGGAATAGCCACTTCAAGAATGCAATATAGTCTCTACTTAGTTTTCGATTTCATGCCTTCAGACTTGATGAAAGTTATCGCTCGTCCTGAAGGAAGGCTCACGGAACCTCAGGTAAACAAAAAGAAAAGAAAATTGTCCCTCTAAACTTTACTTTTGAATCGTGAAATGATGGTGCTTTTAAATATTGAAGGTCAAGTGTTACATGCAACAATTGCTTGGGGGTCTGCAGCATTGTCATGAGAGGGGGATCTTGCACCGGGATATAAAGGGATCAAATCTTTTGATCGACAAGAATGGTGTGCTTAAGATTGCTGATTTTGGGTTAGCAAATTTCTATAAAAATAAGCCGAAACGCCCCCTAACGAGCAGAGTAGTGACATTATGGTATAGAGCTCCAGAGCTACTACTTGGCTCCACAGATTATGGAGTTGGAATCGATCTGTGGAGTGTAGGATGTATTCTTGCTGAAATGTTTGTTGGACGACCTATTATGCCGGGTACCAATGAGGTAAACAAAATGCTCATGATTTATTGTTGTAGTTGTACCAAAATCCATAGCTATCGAAACATTATATTATGCTAAAATGATCCTATTTTAACTGTAAAGTGAGGTGGTTAATCTACTCTATGTTATTTTTTTCATGACGTTTTTTTGTATTAAGATCGAGCAACTTCACAAGATTTTCAAGCTCTGTGGTTGTCCATCAGAGGATTACTGGAAGAAATTGAAGCCACCGGCAACTTTTCGACCCCAACAACAATATAAACCAAAATTCCGAGAAACATTTTCGTATTTCCCCGAGTCAGCATTCAGCCTCCTGGAAGTACTTCTAGCACTTGATCCAACCAATCGTGGATCCGCTGTTTCTGCCCTTCAAAATGAAGTAAGTGAGAAAGAAAGTAATCATAGTACAATGCATCCTGAGATTGAACTTAACGAATGACAGACTGATAGGCACTGTCACGCCCCTATTCGTGAATATTTTATGCCGAAATTTTCACTGCTTCCTCTGTATTTTTTTTTCAGAGGTATCTTTCTACATAAGAAACTAGTATATAGTGCAGAAAGCTTACTCTTGAGTGATTTTTGGACACAGTTCTTCAAGACGAGCCCTTTGCCGTGTGATCTCTCTGGTCTACCCATAAATGAGGCAGAGGAAGATGGCCATATTCAATCCATGGATAGAAGGTATGCTATATAATTACAAAATGAGGCATGTTTTCTTGTTTCTGGACAATGTTTCATTGTTCACATTTCATTTCATTTCCACCAGAAATAAGAACTTCAACAAAATGCTACAACCTCACGAAATCCAAGCACGCCATAAAAGAAAGGTCTCATTCCCTGAACTCATTGGAGAATATGCTTTCAACACCAAGGTGGTGATGAACTATTTCATGCTACATTTTCATTTTATAAAAACTGATGATTGGATTTGATTTTGTATATACCTTATTATACTTGTAATAATAACAACAACAATAAGTTTCAGAATCAATAATATATTATATTTACAGGTTATTAATATGGCCAAGAACTCCTCCCAAATCCAAGAAACATTCAATAGTTCAACAAGTGAATCTTCAAGCACAAAACCGAGCAGCAACCAAGAAATTCCACCACGTTCGCCTACACCAGCATTTCGTTCTCAGCACACCCGATCTGCAAAAACCGAGGCTCATCCTAATGCCTTGAAGAACATCAAGAACTATCCTCTCTTGCTAGCATCATTGACCGAGGCTGCTCATCACCTTGAAGAGAGTAATTCGAGACTTTACCGAAGGTCTATCTCGAACATTGATTTTAGGAATCTTGATCTCGAAAAGATCTCAAAGTTGTTTGGATTAGAAGATCAATAAGCCACTATTCTTGTTAATCATGATACTTTTAGATGCATTTTTTGATATGATATGAAGCAATATATATTTGTTTTTAGAAGCGGAACATCAACTAATGACAAGTAAATAAAGTTTTTTCTTATGTCTTGCTTTATATATTTAAATGTTTCATATTGCTGCAAGTTATAATAGCTTTGTTTCATGAATCCTGATCAGATAAACCAAGCCATGATTCTGCAGCATACTGTTTAACTTGTATGCTAATTGATTTAATCTGATCATGTAAGTCTAGTGCTTCTGAAAACTACTTTAACTTCTCAAATTTCGTGGATCATCTTTTGCTCAACGTTTTCGAACTAGTTGCTGCTGAGAGCCTGAGACCACCCAAAGAAATTCACCATTTTTTGAGATGGAGCTAGAGGAATATCCGACTGCAATCGGGCCCGGTTTCGAGAGCATTTTCCAAGCTTAAAAGAGTACAAAAACAATCGAGTGATGTATATTAATGCCAAAAGAACATCACAAGTACACAAACCAAATATATATTACAGAACCTCACAGGGGAGGAGAGAAAAAAAAACTATTCAAAACTAGATGAGAATTACTTGATTATATAATCACACACTTGAAGCAAGCCATGTATGTTGGAGCAAAACTTCTTGAAAAGCAGCCAATCGAACACCTTGTGTCTTCTTCTTTTACCTCAGGATCATTCATACTAATTATCCGTGAGTTTGTTCTTGATCCACTTAAAGCTGTTTCTTAACGATGACTTGAACTTACCTTCCACGGCGAACTTATTATATCCGGCCACCCTTTTCCTCCTCTTCATCTCCGGGTTGTCAGTCGGGCCATTGAAACTATAGGACTTGGCACGATCTTCGAAGTCGAATCGTGCTTCGGCGTATGAAGTGGAGTAGTAAGGGAAAGATATGCTAGTGTCCATGATCAAAACACAAGAGGTTGACAAAGGAGAAGAAACAAATTGGTTGAAATTTATAATATTAGCTAGAAGAGAGTAGGAAAGCATTATGTGTACTTTTAATGTGGGTTGTATGGGTCATGATTTTGACATTGATAATGTAACATCACATAGATTGATATACATAAATCCAAAACCTCCCACGCTTGAATTGCACACAAATATTTATTGGATACTTGGCAAATACGTGCATGTCTCCAAACTTTTCTAAAATAAATAAATAAGAGAATCTTGATTTCATATTTGAATCTATATATAGGAGCACTGTATATAGATTTGCAAATATTTTATAGTGGGGTTAATTACATACACCATGATAGGATCGATTGAGAGATAACTGTTGAGATACAATATGTCGGTTCTTGAAATATTGAATACTGAGAAATTAAATCGAGTTTGATTTTATAACCAAGCCGAAAGAACTCAAACTAATCACCCTAAAAACCTATTAAACATTTTATAAAATATCTAAAAGATATGCAAGTTGACTGTGTAAAAACATTTTGATAGAAGCATTTTATCGACCACTTGATATGCAATATTTGGTATTTGAATAACACATAAAATACTTCAACAATACATCTTAAAAATAGTAACAATAAGTAAATGAAATAAAGTAAGTATGCAGAAATTTGTTTATGGATGTTTGGAGAATAACAACTCTTATGCCATCTCTTCTTCTACCTAGGAAAGTATCACTAGAAGACTTTGATTTATAAAACTCTTGTACAAACTCATTTCAAATTAGGACTTATTTCTTGCTTAATTGAAACTCCTAGCACACTCGATTGTAGGCTGCAATCTCACAATCTGTATAATATTTAACATCTATTATGTCAAAACTACAAACACAATATTTAATGTCTTTGTGTGAAGACTCACTCATCTGAACTTCGAAACTTAACTGTCATGTGTATGTGTGAGTGACTGTGTGTGAGGATTTAATTTTTTTATAGTGTATCTATATCTCAAATTCATCATCACAATTGGGCTTTCTCTCATTCTAACAAATTTCTTCATGTAGGTTAGTTGCTCATGCTTTGAATCCACTTCCAAAGCTTGTATTTGATATTCAAATTGTTGTATTTATGATCTCCAAAAATGATATAAACGTTAGATACAAGAATATGACGGTTAGTAAAGTTTCTATATTATTTCCGACATTGAAAGAATCATATTCGCGATTATGTCCACTTTCCTCATCTTCTGTTGATTTTGGGCTCTTCTGGATGTAGCAGCTACCGGTTTTCAGTAGCCATCTCTATTAGTTTGTGCTTTGCTGCACTACGAGGTATGATTTTCAGCACTCACAATTTCAACATTCATGATTTCAGTAGTCATGTTTCTTGCTTATAACTTTTTATTCATTACTTTCTGGATAAAGTGATGAACATGAAGTTATATCTTCTTTTCTTATCTTTCCACGGAATTAAGAATCATATAACTTAGAGCTCAAAGAAGAGTGTTATGCTCGAAAAAAATCAGTCGCGTTAGAGATTCTGCTCTAGTGACTTTTGAGCAATCTCGAGATTTCACAGTACTTATGCAAGCATTAACCTTTTATAATTCATTAAACAATTTACCATGTGGGTTGTATATTGTATTGTAGAATATATATCACTTTAGCCATGTATTCATATTTTTAAAAGATGAATTATTGATAACTTGTCATGATTTTACATATATTATGCTGGTGCAATGCAACCGTGTGGGAAAAGTTTGTCTATTTTGTGGTGCGTTAGTGTTCATCGCTTAATAATCGTCATTTTCTGAATGGGTGGTGGGGCCCGATATTTATAACACGATGTGGAATGAGCTCCTCTAGGGCCCAATGGGTTCTAAAACAGACAGCATAATGGTGGATTGGAAGGGCCCACTTAATTGAGGCTTTTTTTGTTCATTCATTTGTGGGCCTCCAATGTCTTCACCATACCATTCATCCCAAACACATCATTTCCAGCTAATTCCATTTCTTTTGTTTTTTTTATAAAAAAAAAATAGCATAGGCACAAGTTGCACTGTGCAAAATTAATATTAACAAGTTCTGTTATATAATAATAATAATATTGCATATAGATATCTATTTTAAATATAGTTTCTTAAATATTGAAATTATAAAATTATATATTTAATCTGTGAGACGGATCGACTCGATCCATGTATACGGTCTCACGTAAGTTTTTGTGTTAAAAGAATTATGCTGACATTCTTCAACTTTTGATTTTTCGAAGCTGAGTTCAAACTAGATCAAGTTTATTAGCTTGATCCTTGAATTGAGCTTCACCAGCTTACAATTTGACAGTAATGCACTAAAAAATAAGACAAAAACTTATGTGAGACGGTATCACGGATCGTATTTTATGAGACAGATATCTTATTTGGGTCATTCATGAAAAAAGTATTAATTTTTATGCTAAGAGTATTACTTTTTATTTTGAATATCAGTAGGATTGACCCGTCTCATAGATAAAGATTCGTGAGACTGTCTCACAAGAGACTTACTTAAAAAATAATGACACAAGGTCAACTCCGAGGTAGTTAGTAAAATAATTTTGATCAATTTTTGTATTAAAAAATAAATTTCCTTCAAATTATAATAAATTATAAATACAGAATTTTTAACATTGAATGTGTAATATTTATAACTACTAGTAAAGGATACTTTGAATGTGTGTAGACAGACACCTAGCTATGATAAAAAAATGTAATAATATCTGGAGAAAAAGAATACCTAAATTTTGACAAATTGAATGTTTTTGCGTGAAAAAATCTATAAAGAATTTTGAAAAAATATCGCCATACATAAATATGATGGCTGGCTGGATCACATGATGCTGGGCAGAACTCAGTTGAAACATTATGTTGGGAATGCTGGCGCACATTGTAAACCACAGCATTTAGTTGGCAACAGTCTCTTGTCCTAATTGATTTGAGACACACAGCTTCTCATACAAAATAATTACGCTTCCAAGAAAATATCTTCCCTATGAAGGGTTAGAGAAACAAAATCGAACCGACATGGTCTGACACGAAAAAATCATGTTTGGATTTGAGGTTTTGAGTTCGGATCAAGTTGAATTGGGCCCGATATCTGACCTCCAAAAAAATCGGGTTCGGGTCGGATTCAAGTCACTTCGGATTTGTTATTTGATTTAGTAAATATAATTTAATTTTCTACTATTAGAATTTTAGATACAAATCATATATAAAAGAGAATTTGTTATTATGTGTTTAAATTAATTTTTTTTGCATTTTATTACTTTTTAAAAAAAATTAAAAAAAATCAAAATCAGATTGAGTCGGATTCGGATTGAGCAATTTTTAAAAGATCTTGACACCCCCTAAAATAAAGGATCTTCAAATGGAATTCAGGCAGTGATCGATGTATTAATATTTATTATTATACCTTTTAAATAATTATTTTATTTGCGTATAACATGTAATCTAATCCTTTTATTCCTAACCCTAGAGGTATAAGTTATGATAAGCGTTTATCACTAGACCAAAAACTATAGTTTTTATTTTCTTATACTCGTGACAATGTAGAGTATACCTATTTGGATGTTAATGAGTCGAGCTTTTTAGGCCCATGAGTTCAGAGATGTGCGTGTCTATCTGCTTGTATTGTCTCATATCTTTTTGAGATCAGTCTTACCTTTTTCTTACCGTCGGTTATGTCCCCAGCAGAGACAATATTACCCGTTAAGATCTGATGTCATTCTTTTACGTCACATCTAGCCATTATCAATAGCTTGATGCACGAGAACTTCCAATGATGTCCTTCATTCCAGTACTACTCTCAATCACGCACGCTTAACCCAACATCCCTTAATAAGCATATAAATATGCTTCATAGGAGATTTGAACTAATAACCTCGCTCTCATATTAATTGTTAGGATCAAACGTTTATCACTAGACAAAAAAAGTATAACTGTCTAGCTTTGATCCCTTGAACTACCTATATCAACTGACACAACTATCGCCGGTATGGAGGTGATTCTTCACCGATCACATAAGAAAAGGTCTCGCCCCAAGTTCCACCCCTGACCACAAGCATCACTCAAATAGCAGAGGGATAGCTAAAGAAATCAGCACCGTTTTCAACGTCTTCCGTTTTGATACTCCCACATTGAGCCATTAGTATTCTGTATATTCTCTTGGAACAGACTTCACCCAATCTCCTATCATCACCAAATAAGCCTTCCAGTATCAAGTCCTTGAGCAAAAATTCCTTCTCGTACACCTAATATTTTTAGTAAGATATAATTAAAATAAAACAAACATTCCATCATAATGTCTCAGACAATATTCGAGCATTTTCTGCATGAGATGAATGAGATTCCTAATGGTAAACCAATAAAAGGTGGAAAAAAAAAAAAGTAGAACTCCCTCCACCAGGTTAAGAAATACGTGGAGGCTAAGAAATACCGGTGAATTTCTTCAGACGGCAGAGAACTGAAGTTAAAAAGACTGGTGCAGAAGTTGGTGTTAATAGGAAACAAGCATGAAATAAGTGTTATAAACATAATTTCTCATAGCTTGATGTCCTAATAACACATGATAATTCTCAAACTCGATGAAAATTGCCCTGGAAAAAGTATGTTTTCTGGTAAAAAAATTCAGTGACCCTTATTGAACAGAATTGCAACCATCGATAGTGAGAAGTATGGCACAAAGCCTTCTTTACAAAACTAGATCGGCAAATCTAACCTGCAATACCAGGCTTGCAACATTGTAAAGCTAGAAAACGTCACATCAAAACCAAGAAACTTGATATTCAAGACTCACAGATTTAGTAGGGTCCATGTAAACTCTCAAAAGAGATTTCATCGTGGGGTATTTCTTCCATATAGCCATGGCAAACCTTGGTTGTACCTTGGGTATGGATATCAGCGCCTTCAGCCTACATGAGAAATGAATTCAAAGGATATCTGATACACAAAAGAGCATCAATTTGATAACGAAATTAAAACAAGAACACATTCGAAGACAGGCATGAGAAGG
The DNA here is from genome assembly GCF_025594145.1 of Primulina tabacum. Classification (NCBI taxonomy): domain Eukaryota; kingdom Viridiplantae; phylum Streptophyta; class Magnoliopsida; order Lamiales; family Gesneriaceae; genus Primulina; species Primulina tabacum. The sequence continues at coordinate 31,479,666 of NC_134562.1, read as the reverse complement.
TAGCATAACAGTTCTAAGAAGATATTTGTACGTCAATTTGAAAAAGAAAACAAAGGAAAGCAAAAACAGAGACTAATATAATAAGCATAAATGTATTACAACCTTGATAAGATGTCAACTAAAAGCATACATGATGTTTCAGAGTGAAGGAACTAGTCATGTAGTACTACCACCTGATGTTCAATGGTCATGTATTACTACCACCATTCAATGACTAGGACACAACCATTTTGATGCATCAGTACCTCTAAACATTTACTCCAGTTTCCCACCAAAACATCTGCAATTTGTTTACTGATCAGGCAGATTAGTTGGAAATAATCTTGTAGATAGTATTTGATTGACTTTTTCTGTAAATAGAATTGCATAAATCTCTGACTTTGAGGGATTCATTATTTCCTTATTTTCCCTCAATTTCCTCTATATATAGGACTCTAAAGACCGTGTATTATGGATCAAATTTTTTTATAAAACTTACCGCAGTTTTTAATATATTCTCTCCTCTTTTGCCATTAACTATGTCTTACAAACTTGGAAAGATAATCATGCATCCATAAATACTAACACTGAATGAGCAAATGTTGATCTCATTTTGTGAAGATATAAATATTTTCACTCTCTACCATCAACTGATCAATATGACAAATTTTCGTAGCTCGACAATTTTAAAAGACTACATACCACAAGTTTTTCTTTATCAAACTCTTGTCAATACAATCGTTTGGAATAATGGATCCATTAGCATTGACAGATAACCTCGTCAACTTTTTCCTGCATCATAAAAGTGGAGAAAATGAGAGTGAACAAGAGGGACACTAAGTACTGCTTCGGATCAAACAAATAAATCATACAAACATATATAAATGTTGATACAGTCATAGGATCAAAACTAATAATTTATTACCTAAATTGGCAAGAGGCGAGGCTGCATGTTAAACCAACTACGTGTTCAGCCAATTCAGCTTCATCAACACACTGCCTTGAATGTACTTTGAAAAAATCAGTGGCTAATTTTGATAAAACCTATGAGAAGAAGATTATTCTTTATAGTCAGACTTTCACATGGCATAACCAAACATACGTCGAGACTCCACACACTCAAAGTTTGTCATTCAGTAACCTCCTCTATCGCAGGGCGCCTCCAACCAGTGCTGCTGGCAGGATTCTTGTACTGTGCTTGTTCCCTGTGAATAGAGCCAGACATCAGTCACTAAAGTTATTAACAAAATGAATTAATTAATAAATAAATAAACAACAGCAAGAAAGAGTTTCCAGAAGAAATGAAAAAACTTCACTTAGAATTGTTCATAATTGTACAGAAGAGCTACAATGCTTGTCATCTATCAGTAAAGTGTTATGGACCTTGGTGATAGATCAAGGCCCACAAATAAATTTGTATACACTAGAAGGCCCAATGCCCAAAAATAGCATCACGCAGAGATGAAGGTAGCAGAAAGAATATTAGGGGAAGGAAGAGAAAAGTGTTGGTTATTCTGAAAAAGGTGGTGGCATTAGAGGTGCAAACGGAGGGACGTTGGCAAGAGATGGAATACAAAAAAATATAAGGGGAGAATATCGTCACACCAAAAGCATTTGCAATGCAAGGAGAAGGGTTTATGTTTCAAATGTGGTAAGCCTTACAATATGTTGCATAAGTGTAAGAACAAGATGATGCGCGTATCATTCATGACAGATGATGAAGAAGGACAGACTTTGGGGTTGCAGGAGATAGAAGAGTTGCAGCAAGAAAAAAATTCAGAAGTTGAAGCCACAAGCATTATTCTCTGTCAGCCCCAAACTATGAAATTAATGGGGAAATTGTGGGGATGGATGTATTGGTAATGATAGATAGTGGGGCTAGTCACAATTTGGTATCATGGGAATTGGTGGAAAAATTAGGTGTTGAAGTGTATGATAAGGTGAAATTCTGGGTAGTTTTGGAGCATGGGTGTAAAATTGCAGGACAAGGGGTGTGTGTCCATCACTAAGTGTGGATTTGGGGGTTTGTCAGTAGACTATTGAGGGATATTTATTTGAGCTGCATGGGTGAATCATGAATGTTATTTTAGGTGTTGACCGGCTAAGAATATTGGGAGAGGTGGTGGTGGATTGGAACAAAATGAGGATAAAGTTTGTCAAAAGTAGTTGAGAAGTGATTTTGCAGAGAGACCCAACGCCGTAGAGAACGTGGGTGTCTTTGCATTCAAATAGAGTTTTGTGGGGCCCTCTTGTATCTTAACAAGCTTCCAAAAGAACAGAAGGGTGAACAGGTTGAAAAATATCCAGCAGCACTTCAAAATCTGCTAAGCCAGTACGCAGATTTGTTTGATAAACCTCAAGGTTTGCCCCCAGAGAGGTGCCAGAACCGTGAGATTCAAATCGACGGATTATCGTATATCTGATAAATATCCTCCCAGTTATAGATGAGTTGCATAGGTCCCTAAATTAGGTTTGAGATGGGGGTACCATCAAATTCGAGTACGGCCGGAAGATGTGGCTAAAACAGTGTTTAGAACTCATATGGGTGACTACGAGTTTCTGGTAATGCCATTTAGCCTAAAAAAGGCTCCATCGATGATTCAAGCAAAAATGAATGAGATAGTGACGCCCTATTTAAGAAAATTCTTGCTGGTTTTCTTTGATGACATTCTCATATATAATAAGAGTTGGATGGAGCGCACGAATCACCTCCATAAAATATTAAGAGTACTGCAGGCTTATAGACTATTGCTGAATAAAAAAAAAGTGAGTTTGGCCTCATGGAGGTCGTGTACTTGGGACATTTAATTTTATCCCAACGTGTAGCAGTAGACAAAAGGAAGGTGGAGAGTGTTGAAGTGGCCAGAACCTATCAATACCAAGGGGGTGAGAGGACTTCTCAGTTTGACGGGATATTGCCGGATATTTATTTGTGATTGTAGGAAAATCATGCCATGGTCCCGAGTTATAGATTGTGTTACGGGCCGTGCAAAGGAAAATTCTCTTTATTACCAAGGATCCTAAAATCACCAGATCCTAGATATTCTAGGGTCCCTATGAAAACCCAACACTGGTATCCTAATATGATTCAAACTCAAATAACAATTCTAAATCAAATAAAAGACTAGACCAAATCTAATCTAAAACAATAAAAATCTAGACTCCTACTTTAAATTACTAGTCACCAAACAAGAAATGAACTCTTGACCGCTACATTACTCTTTCACTCGAAAGGGTGATTGTCCTCAACTACCAATGACAGGTAATGTTATGTCAACGGCATCACGTACTCCCCTTAATTTGTTGATGTGTCTTCAATTCCTTCAAGCAAAAATAGCTTCTTGCAACAGTGTCTCGCGGTGTAAACTCCATCATAGTTGTAACAGAGCACTTTTGCCCTTAGATCCTCCATCTCAGCACATCAATTTTTTTATGGAGTGTGCAGTGGGTTGTTGTTGGCATGCCTGAAAGTGTAGGACAGATCCTCCCATTGAGAAGTGTATCGCCGTTCACCAATTCCTCTAGTGAGTAGCTTCGGATCGGTGGTCCAAACCGTAAGTTGCACTGATTCTTGAACTGTCCCCACTGCATATTGTGTCTGTCCATTTCCAATTTCAAGAATCATAATTGTGCATTACCCATGAAAGGACGTGATCTCTAGTTTTTCATGCTCTAGCATCTTCTGATGCCGAAAGAATTGGTTGCAGCAACTAAGCCATCCAAGTAGGTCTTCACTACCATCAAATCAAGGGAAGTCCATCTTCGCAAATTTTGGCAGGTAAAAATTTCCCTCTCATCCCTTGTTGCCTCGCGGATCCTCAAGGCTAACATCATGGCAAGCGCGATGGCTATTTCCATCTAGATCAGATTGGATGTGGTGCGAGCGGCTGAAACTTGAAAAGATAACTCTGCCAATTGTGTGGCAACTTTGCTTCTTTTCTTCCTTATGCATCGCAAGGAAAATTTAAAATTGTTGCTGAAATAAGTGAAAATCTCCAAGTGAAAATCTCCCAAAAACTTTTGGTTTTGATACCAATTTGTTATGGTCTTAAAATCAGCAAATCCTAGATATTCCAGAGTCCCTGTGAAAACCAAAAACTAGTTCCTGATATGGTTCAAACACAAATAACAATTCTAGATAAAATAAAAGACTAGACCAAATCTATATCTAAAATAATAAATATCTAGACTCCTAATGCTTTCAACTACTAGACACTTAATATGCATGAACTTTTGACCATAACAAATCACTCTCACTGAACTATCAAAAAAATTTGGACGGAATGAAGAAGCAACCAGAAGAGCTTAAGGAAAGAATTTGATCAGCCCAATGATTAGATTGCAAGATTTCAGTCTACAGTTTGACATAGAGTGTGATGCACTGGGAAGGGGAATTGGAGCAGTGTTAGCTCGAGGGAGGCCAATTGCCTTTTTTTAGCAAAGCATTGTCTGAATGGGCGCTAGCTTATTTGCCTTCTCTTCCATTGTTTTCTCATTATTGCTTGCTTATTTGTTTCATCGAATCATTTACTTGATTTTACGTCCTACATTATACATTTTGTTTAAGTTGGCAAATGATTATTTTAAGTATTGAATCTCACTATCCTCTGTTCAACAATATATGTTTAAAGACCCAATCAGAATGTCTATGGAATATCAAATATCTAATCTTAGTTCAGCCCCATACTTAGATTCATGTACACCGAAATAACTCTAAACGGGTACATCCTACTTAGCAAGGACCTTAAATGCAAAGACAAATTGGTAAAGGCCCAAAGGGTCAAGGTTAAGAAAAAATGTTGCTTGTAGTCTTTCGAATGGAATAAGTTTGTCCGGCTAAAAGAATTCTATTTAGGATCTAAAATAGCAGAGAGAACAAAAGGCAAAAAGTCTACTACTCTCTACCTTATAATATGAATACCAAACAAACGCATTTAGCATAGACAATTTAAGGAGCATAATTGAAAGTCAATGACACTACTTTTGATAAATTATTAAAGTTGGAATTCTTTACTAAAGATGAGCTAAGGACAAACACTGAGAACAGTATGGTACAAGCAACTACCTTCAAACATTGTCAGGCTTATCAGAAACATCAAATGGCCACTAAGTTACCTAAAATTTAGACTTCTTTATCTCAAAAAGATTCCACAGAAACCATCCACCGTCTGACAATTTGACTTGTCAGCTGATAACGATTTAAAATTATCTCTTATGTATTCTGTTTCAACAAACAAATTTGGGTACATTGATTCCAAACCACATATAAAAAATCCTTAAAACAAAGTCAAAGAAAAGTCACAGCATGTCTTTGTGAATTTCATTAAATTTTTAGTCAACATCTGATGGAAAAGACCCTTGAACAAAAGCAATGAAGAAGGGTATTCCAAAGATTCTAAACAAGCACTGAAAGGGCAATTAATCCATTTTCATTTATAAGAAATATTGAGTTCTTGGCAAGTCTATAATGGACTATCTAGTTTAGGAAAAAAAATTGGTGAATTGCGTGTGCGAGGAAGGTTCAACGTGCCAATACAAATCAAGTTAATCTTCAAATTTATCATCAGGGTAGAAAAGTTTCACTCACCTTTTATTGATGTAGCCCATAAGCCTATTTGTTAGATAACAAATAGTATGATGAGGATAAAGGCGTTGAACACCTTGGATATGATCAGAAAGAGACTCATTCACAATTTCATTACAGAACTCCTCGGCCTCGTATATAATTAACACATAAGGAACCTTAATTCGTTCAGATGAAATCTGCGACAAAGTCATGCCACAAAACGTTTACATATAGTCATGAAAGGTATGAAAAAAGCATAAAGCCTGTAATAATCTAACAGAACCACATGGTTTTCATCTGAATCAGAGTTCTACAAAATCTAAAGTTAATCGCGTTGGAATAGTAAAAGAATCAATACAATATGTGGTTCATAATCCTGATAGGCATAAATGAGTCAAAGATAGAGATTCAAACCATTAAATGGAGTATTAATAGAAATTTTTATTTTAACCAAAGTGATTATATGCATAGTGCCATAGCATGATCATCCTATGACAATTTGCCAGCATCAACAATTATCAAAATGTAGACATCATAAACATTCAAATAAGTGGTATTATTTTAGTCAGGTCACCAAGTTTCATAAAATCTTTTTTTATGGATAAGACGGTGAATGATCCAACCATAAACAAGAAATCAGCCATTGGTAACATTCAAAGAAGACCCATAAACAGAAAATAACATAGAACAGGTGGCATAGCTATACGAGATGCCATCCATTGAAATTGAATAAAGAAAATAGATGTAGTATTTCATGATGTGAACCAGCATTTATCCAGGAAAAAAACAGCAATTACCGCAGAGATTTCTTCCGGAGCAACCATAGTCCATACAATAGATCTTTCGATTGGATTTGTCGTTACACGGTATGAAAGCCCTTTTTCTGAAAACCTTGTGAGCAGTTGACCTAAAGTAAGAAACTCAGCCGATGAAAGTAGTTGCTAATGGAAGCATCTTGCTTAGATAGAGAAGGTGATGCGAGGGAAAAAAGAAGAAGGAAAAACCGGTAAAAGGAAATAGCATTACCAGATGAAATAATAGAAAATAAACCAAGGGAGCCTTTACCTCCAATGGACCCCAATTCAACAACTTTTCTGTCAATTTCAGCAACAATAGATTTTAGAGCATATTTCCCCTTTTCCCACTTTTGCATTTCTTTCTGACGTTTCTTCAACTCAGCGGCTTCTGCTTTCGCCTCAGCTTTGAGCAACCGTTCTCGCTAATTTAAAGAACATGTAGGAGCAATCAATTTCAATACAAAATAACCATTAAAATGCAAGCTTGCATACAAATATAAAAAAAAAATTAAAGAATTAAAAGCTAATAGTTACAAAAGCGTACAAGAAATTCGTAAAGGTAAAAATGGAAAAACAGAAGCACTTATCATATCAACAACAAATATTACTCAAATCCCTCACTAAATTAGAGATCGAGAAATTCCTAAATGCTACATACTTCCCAATCCAACCAAATGGCCGAATCTTAATCTTGTCCCAACACTTTTCATCTGACTCCTTGTGATTATCGAAATTTCGAAATTCCTTCTATTCCGCTCTAGCCAAATTGATCGGCAAATACAATGAACTAACATTGTCCGAAAAATTTCATCCCTCCTACTAAGATCACGTCCAAGATCTCCAGCAAAAAGTTCATGCAAAGATCTTGGAACTATACAAACCAAACTCATCTTCTCCAAAGCTCCGAACCAAATACAGCTCGTGAAACGACAATGAATAAGTATGTGATCCCGAGTCTCCACCTTTTTCCGACAAAACACACCAATTCAGACAAAGAGCACAGATAGGCCACCTCTTTTGCATCATATTACAAACTGGTAGCTTACCCATAAACGCAGTCCACGAGAATACTAGAACCTTTGGTAGGATCAGTGATTTCCAAATAACATGAAAAAGAGGAAAAAAAGAAAAATAGTTGATCGAAAAGGACTCATAGAAATATTTAATTGAAAAAACCCTAAAGGATCCCCATCCTAAACCCTGATATCTACACCCTCCTCAACCAACATGACCCTCTCTAAAGATCCTAGCAAAGATCAACTTATTCATTTCCTCATTCCTCAAGTCCCTCCAAAAATGCAAATCCCAAGATATAAAAGAAGAAAGAGAAAATTCCTTCGACCGAATAAAATGAGAAATAGGCTTGTCATGAAATCGATGCATAATGGACATTACTTCTTTCTGTCGTTTCTTTTCTTCCATCAGGTGATATCTTTCCTCTTTTGATATTATATTTGGCTTCATTGCTTTGGTTTTCTGCTTCTTGTTACCTTCATTATTATCTTGTTCAGCCATGAGTCGATCCATAGTCTCAAAATTGTAAGCTTTATCAACATTGGTGGCATATGCCTACACCAGAAATTTTAAAGGGAATTAAAAACAAAGATAAAAAAAGAGAACCAGTCTAGGCATCAAGCTCACAGCGAAAGAACATAAATAAAAATTTATAACAGCAGTCAAAGAACTCTTAAAAAACACAATGATATTATCAACCATTTCAGCCACTTTTCTGTCTGTTGTTGAATCACAAAAATAAATGTCAAAAATGGCAGCAAAACAGTAAAATAATGAAGTAGCTTAAGTAAAAAAATTAAAAATTTATCGTAACTAGAAAAGTAGCAAATTTTTTAAAATATTGAAACAGTGAACATAAGCAGAAAAAAGGTTCAGATAATATCCATATACTGTAAAATCCTTATCTAAAAGAGAAAATGCAGATTCCTTGCACCAGAATCCACAGAAATTTAGATATTAACATATAGAAAGTGAAGGAAATTGAAGGTTCTAGGATATGGATTATGGGGTAACGACAACTTTGGAACAAATGTGTCGTAGCTGAATCTTCATATCTGAACCTGAGAAATTGCCGATTTATATAATCCAAACTTGGAGAGCAGTCATCTCTCTCTACGGTCGTAAAATGATTTGTCCCCAACTTAAAATTCTTTAGAGAAAAAAAATTATCTTATTTGACAAATAAAAATTTATGAAAATTAGCTTCTTCAAGCGGCTAAATCTCTGCATATCTAATTGTGTTTGTGATCTTACAGCACAGTCCCCCTGCGCAACTAGTACCAAAGAACAAAGTAATAATTAAAGTTGAAATATATCGTGTACCTTTTATTGTAATCTTATTTAAAGTAAAAACGCTATTTTCCAATTCGGGTCTTTTTCATGCAATTCTCTATTTATCTTCTTGATCCCCAATCCATAGTCTGTCCTCCCATATTCGTCGTGTGGGGAAACCTAAAGTGCCATCAAGGTACATGCATTTAATTGGATTTGTTGACAAAAATATTGAATACCCATGACGCATTTTATAAAGAGATTGTGTGGCATTATAGTTACGCTTCATAGAGTGGTTACCATGTTGGAATTCGTCTTTTTATCTCTTCTAGTTAGACGGCATAAGATAAAATTATCGATGAATATGGTGCACACAAGATTTGGCTCAAAGACAATCACGGCAGAACAGTTATGTTATCTGACAGGAGAGTAGAGGAAACACATCAAACTATAGAAGACCGTGTCAGCAGCGAGTACTTTGATGCACAAGCAGATTCTCAAAAGAGTGTAATGAGACCAGATTCAGATGTTGGAGAACATCAAGTAATGAGTTGCATTACGGACACGACACAGCTAGAAATAAATCTTCAGAGGAGCTCAATTAGCTCATGGCAAGGAATGTAGGATACAAGATCCTATCTTTAGCTTAAAGTTCTGAATTTTGGTGCTATTATAATTTTCACAATTATGGCTCAAAGTTTGGATTCACTAAACTATATTCTTGTAGTGTGAGGCTATTTTATTCACTAAACACACTCTTATTATTATCAATTGAGTTGTTTCTCATAAAAAAAAAATCGAATCAAATTTTATCATAATCAGGAATCGCATATTTTCCTGGTGTAGATAGTCAGGTGTGTGCAAACAACTTCAATTTGGAAATGTACATCTCAACATTTAAGCTACGCATGGGAGTAAGTAGTAGTAAATCTCATGCATTAAGACAACTCACCGACGATATGTCCTTTTCTGAAACCCTCAGGTAGGAACAGCCTTCTGGCATCGGCATGTTATCCACACTGTCCATTGAAAGTTTCTTCTGTAATTTTATGGAAGAGCCTGAAAATCATTTTTGTGCAACTTAAAATAATGGTTTCAGCTTTCGTAAGTAGGTTGACATCAGATGACATAATATAATCAAGTATTAAATACATACTAGCACAAAGAGAAGATGAACACTGAACAAATCTGGAATCGGATTCTGACTTCTCCATCAACTTCTCTGTAAAAGCATTTTCATTATGCTTACAATCTCCAAATGCACCAGTATTTTCAGACTCGGTATCTGATTCCAAGCATATCAATCCACTGATTTCTAAATTTAAAAAACATGAAATTTGGGGAAATATTGGTCAAGCTCAAGAATAAACTGAAAGGAGCACATTGCATGTTACATCACATCAAATTTTCAAAGAAAAGCTAGCATGCAATACTATATAAATTTGAAGTATTTAAGACAAAAATGAACTCACCAGGACACACATGGTTTAACAGCAAAGAGCAAGTTGGTTCGCATCCAGAGACCCCCGAATTGCATTTGACAGTAGTAACTTCTGATTTCATAAGTTCAGACATTGGAGTGTCTGGAACTACACGTTGCTCTGTAGCTAAAGCTTCACAGAAATAAACAAAAAACACATTCATACACAGCGGATATCAATTAAACAAATTTGATTGCACTGCATTTTGTGCAAGTCTGAAATCGAACATGAAATGGAGATGTACATATTATTATAATATTATATATCATGAAGGAAATCTAAACATAACCAAAACAGTAGAATCATAAAATAGAAACAAAAGAGCCCATGAATAAGCTGTGAGGCTTATATTCCTCGCAGAATAATGACATTAGGAAACTAGTCAAGACCTCTGCACCGGTAAACAGGAACATTAACATTGCGCAAATGCTAGGTTTGCCTCTGCTTACACGGGAAGGCTAGCCCCAAATCAGAATTCAAAATTTAAAAAAAAAAAAAAACTTCCGAAACGAATCACATTCCAGTAACTGAATTTGATGCATAAAAATAAAACTTTACGCTAATAACTGAAATATTTGACTTACCCGCGGACGAACATTTCCTCATAGAACATTTGACAATGGAAGCCGTAGAGGAGAAGGGTGTCTCGGCGATGAAAGAACCGGAGGATAACGCAGGACCCATCGAATATAACTTTTGTTTATCCGGCGTTGGATCATCATCGATGATAAAGACTGCGGAATCGCTAGGGTTTAAGAATGCATCTGTCCTCTGTTTCTTCTTGGAGTGAGGGAATGGAGGCGGGGTGATGAGGTCTATGGTGTTGGTTTGAAGAACCCGGGTTCGCCTATCTTCTTCTTCGGAGTCGGAGGGGATGTCCACAGGTACTGGCTGAGACATTTTCGCCGGCGAAATTCGCAGAAATCCGGAGATAAAGTGTTCGCGTGACTAGTTTGCGCGGGATCAGAACGTGGCGGAATTTCCGATCGGGCCTTTCGGGCTAGGAGTCTAGGCTAATTTCGGGCTCCGAGTAACGTCACCGTGACTTAGATAAATTTATTTTTGAAAAATAAATCTTTTAAAAAGTGGCAATTCATGGTAGAAAACGAGACAATTAAAAGTGAGGTACCTAAAATATGATATTGGATGTGAATACATAGCTGATAAATTTAAGTAATATTGTGCTGAGAATAGGACCCTAAACGAGCATCCAAGGAGCATGCAAATTCATTCAGGATTGCCTAAGTTATTTTGGGCTAATGAAATTAAGACAACAACTTACTTGATCAATAGGAGTTCATCAGTGCCTCTAAATCACATTATACCATAGAAGATTTGGAGCAACAAATAGGTAAATTATTCATTTTTGAAAGTGTTCGGTTGCCTCTCTTTTGTTCATGTTGAGGTTTATGCTAGAATTAAACTTGATCTAAAGTCCAATAAATGTTTCTTTATTGGATATGGTGATACCGAGTTTGGATATTGTTTCAGGAATGACCAAAATCATAAAATTATCATGAGTAGATATATATTTTCAATGAACAAGTGTTGTACAACGACATATTGGATAAATATTTGGAAAATGAAAATTCTTAAGTAAACAGTCATGAGTTAGTTCAGTTGAAAGATTTTCCAATGAATGATTGGAAATTACATGTTCTAATTAACGAAGAAACTGTACTCCCAACAAACCAAGGAAATGTAGCCCCATAACTACTCATGCACCAGAGTTGAGGAGATTGTCTAGAACTTCTAAACCATGTCAGATATTCTCTTCATCTCTCAATTATATTTTGTTGACTGACATAGGTGAATCAGAATGTTATGCGGAGGCAATGCAGGTTCATGAATCAATCAAGTGGGAGTTAGTCATACATGATGAAATGAATTCTTTGATGTCTAATCAAGCATGGGAGTAAGCGTAGATTCCACAATGGAAGAAAGCCTTGCATAATAAATGGGTTTACCAAATAAAAGAAAAGCATGACGGTAGGAAGTGCTATAAAGAAAAATTGGTGGTGAAAGGTTTTCAACAAAAAGAAAGAGTTCGTTACACTGAGATTTTATTTCGGTGATTAAACTAATCACAATCATAACTATTATTGGGTTAATGTCGCAAGAAAATCTACATCTTCAAGAAATGGATGTAAAAATGATATTTCTTCATGGTGATTTGGAATAATAAATTTATATGCAGCAACCACAAGGTTTCAACATAAAGGAGAAAATGGTGTGTAAACTTCAAAAGAATTTGTACAATTTGAAATAGGCCTAGAAAGTGGTAAAAAAAGTTTGAAATTTTTATGAGCATTGATAGTTTTTTGAGATGTCAGACAGATCATTACTGTTACATAAAAATGTTTGATAGCTCTTGTATCATTTTACTACTCTATGTTGATGATATAATGATTGTTGGAGCAAGTCAGGTGTAGATTGATAAGTTGAAAAAGAAAATGTCTGAATATTTTCCGATGAAGGATTTTGACTTGCATTGCTATGTTATGCTGACTCGGCCGATGATGTAGATGGTAAGAGTACTATTTGATTTGTCTACATTTTGGGTGGTATTGCAGTTAGTTGGGTTTTGAAATTACAAAAGATAGTTGTACTTTCTCTAACTGAAAACTGAGTTTGTTGCAATAACATAGACTAGTAAAGAAATGATCTGGTTGCAATCTTTTATGGAAAATTTGGTCATAAATATGAAAATAATTTGTTCAATGACAGTATGAATGTTATTTATTTGGCAAAGAATTTTGTTTATCGTGTTAGGACAAAGCATATACAAGTTCGATATCACTTCATAAGATCAGTGTTGATGATGAAATTATGGCTCTTCAAGAGATTGAAGGAAGTCGTAATCCAACTAATATATTGATGAAGAATGTGGCAGTTGAGAAACTGAAGTTATGTACAACTTTAGTTGAACTTCTCTACTGAAGATTGAGGAGTCGCTGCCGTTGTAGGTAAAAATGATGGATGGCAGTGGATTAATCTCCAAGTGGGAGATTTTTAATATTTCTCTGGAACTTAATTATTTATTTAAGAATATTATTATGCATTTACATATTAATGTAGCTTGATATTACTTATATATGTTGATAGTCATCATTGTATTAGTATTCATATTCAGATAAAAAGACAAAGAATGACAAGAAAATAGTTTTGGTAAGAGACAAGTTCTTGTAAAAAAAATTATTTATTCTCTTGGTTTCATTATAGTGGAAATTTGTGGTTGTGCAGATGGATGTAGCTCTCACATAGAGAGTGAACTGCAATAAATCTTGGGGTGTTATTGTGTTTATCTTTCGTCTTCTTTTATCGCTTTCGGTAATCAAAATCATGATCATAATTCCTAATAGAGCTTGCTTGAGAAGGCCATAAATATGTCATCTTCTAACGCGGTCTTATAAACTTACAACAAAACAGAGCATGCAACTTAGTATTGAATCAAGATAGCATATGCAGTAACCATCCACGGGAAAATGGTGTTGCATCAGGTTGAGCTCTGAGGGGATAATTTCATGCTCAACACGACACCAGAAAACTCGTATCTTGGGGGGTATCGATAAATTCCAAATGAAATTACATAACTTATCTCGGATAATCAAATTGTTTTTCAGGGATGCTAAAGAGACCATTTGCCTCTTTATAACAGTCCTGAATAGAATAATTCTCTTTGTCGTCGTATTTCCAAAATTGGGTACCCTTAGAGTTTCATGGGATAAGTGGGATGGACAAGATCTTTGAGGCAATAAATGTGGGAAAGAGGTTCTTTATGGTGATTGTATTCCACCTCCGTTGACCATCAACTCATAGACTCAGTGGCTTCTAAAAAGTTCCAGTTTCATATGAATTTGGTTCACAAGCCTCGACAGCCAATGATCTCTATATATGTTTATATCTTAATCATTCCCAACTCTCCAACACTAACTAGATTGTAACTAGCTTATCCCCCAAAAGATGGATCTCTAGATATAGGACATGTTATTCCGATAGATAAATCCATAATATCCTGATGTTTAAAATATATATCTTTAGAACATGGGCTAGAAGTGAGTCGGGTCGGATAATCCTCTAGACTTGTTTAAATATACAGCTTGGTTAGAAAGCACCAATTTTCTAAAACCCATCACACCCCGACATTTTGGCTGACATAAGAAATCCCAACACTTCTGGTGCATAAGTTTGCGGCCATTGGCAATATCCCACCAAAATTAGTATATAGGCTATCTATCTCCAGGCATATGGACAATGACCAATGGAAGAATGACATGACAAATTTGAGAATGGCTTGTAGAACATATTTCACTAGAGCTTCTTTACCTCTAACTGAAAAGAACTTGTGCCCCCAATTTTTAATACGTCTAAGCACATTCTTTTAATATCGTTGAACTGAAAGCTTTGAGCAAGTTGGGAAAGTATAAATCATGGCCTCATATTACTAGAATCGTAAAGATGGACTTAATAGTCTCAATCATGGCTTCCAGCGTGTTCAGACTAAAAGAAATAGACGAATTCTCAAAATGATAAGTTGGCTAGAGATTTTCTCGTAAATGCATAAGCATTTGCAGATCTGTACACTTTTCTCTTCCTTGGTTCTAGAAAAATAGAGATTGTCTTTGGCAAAGAAAAGGTGTGAATAGGAGAACGTGAGTTATGTCGGCAAAAATGGGAGGGGGGACCAATCAAGTCAAGAAAGGCAGCAGGCAGCAAAACATGTGTTGGCAATTTCGTGGAAATATGAATACGCGTTTTTAACGCGTATTCACACGGTCAAAGGGCTCTATAAATAGAGCTCCCCCCTTCATTCTGAAATCATCCCTTCTTCGAGTTTTCTCTCATCTTATAAGCATTTGAGTGCTTAGTTCTATAATATTTGTGAGGTGTTTGTTCTCCTGTATTAAGAGAGTGTGTGTTCTCTTTGGAAACACAGTGAGTGAGTTGTACACCACAAAATATTATAGTGGAATTTTTTTCATCTTACCCGTGGTTTTTACCCTAATAATTTTTAGGGGTTTTCCACGTAAATCTCGGTGTCCAGTTTATTCTTTATTTTCGGATTTTATTATCTAAAATTCTGCACGTGGGACCAACAAGTGGTATCAGAGCCTTAGTTTAAAATTTCTTAAAATTCTGAGTATGCTCTGTGGTTGCAGCCTAGACTGATCTTTCACATCAGAAAAGATTTTTTGAAATTTTTTATTTAAGGCGGGATTATTTTGTCCAGTCTACTAAAATTGTTGTAGACATAATGGCGGGAAGGTACGAGATAGCAAAATTCAACGGAAGCAATTTTATGCTATGGAAAATAAAATACAAGCAGTTTTAAGAAAGGAGAATTGCTTGGCGGCTATTGGAGATAGACCGGTGGAGATTACGGATGATGGAAAGTGGAATGAGATGAATGATAATGATGTTGCCAATTTACACTTGGCTATAGCAGACGAAGTTTTGTCAAGTATCTCTCAGATAAAAACAGCAAAAGTTATCTGGGATACTCTAACAAAGATGTACGAGGTCAAGTCGCTACACAATATGATTTTCCTAAAGAGAAAGCTTTATACTCTTCGGATGACGGAATCCTCATCGATGACCGACTATATCAACATACTAAATACTCTATTTGCCCAACTCACTTCAATGGGGCATAAAATAGGGGAAAATGAACGTGCGGAGCTTCTACTTCAAAGTCTACCAGATTCATATGATCAACTTATCATCAACATTACCAACAATATTCTCATGTGCTTTCTAAGATTCGACGATGTCTTAACTGCGGTTCTCAGGAGAAGAAAGCCGGCGCAAGAATAAGGAAGATAGGTTGGTAACTTCAAAGCAGGCAGAGGCTTTGCCGATGATAAGAGGAAGATTTATGGACCGTAACTCTAGTGGGAGTCAGAGACGAGGTAGATCAAAGTCAAGAAGTAAGAAGAAAAATATTTACTGCTTTAAATGTGGCGGTAAAGGGCACTTCAAGAAAGAGTGTACGAGTATCGATAAAAGCTCTCAAGGAAATGTGGCCAGTACATCAGGCAGTGGTGAAATATTATTCAGCGAAGCAGCAACTGTTGCAGAAGGCAGACACACATTTTGTGACACATAGATTATGGATTCAGGAGCGACGTGGCACATGACGTCTCGGAGAGAATGGTCTGATCATTATGAACCAGTCTCAGGAGGATCTGTATTCATGGGAAATGATCATGTCTTGGAAATCGCTGGGGTCGGTACTATCAAAATAAAAATGTTTGATGGCACCATTCGTACAATTCAGGAAGTACGACATGTGAAAGGACTGACGAAGAATCTTTTATCCTTAGGGCAATTGGATGACATCGGGTGCAAAACTCGTATCGAGAACGAGATCATGAAAATTGTGAAAGGTGCGCTTGTGGTTATGAAGGCGAAAAAGATTATTGCAAATCTGTATGTACTTTTGGGAGAAACACACAAAGAGGCAGAACTAGCTGTTGCATCAATTGGTTCAGGAGAAGAATTAACAGTGTTATGGCATAGAAAGCTCGGGCATATGTCAGAACGAGGGTTGAAAATTCTCTCAAAACGGAAGTTGTTGCCGGGACTTACAAAAGTGTCACTACCCTTTTGTGAGCACTGTGTTACCAGTAAACAACACAAATTAAAGTTTGGCACTTCTACTGCCAGGAGCAAAAGCATATTGGAGCTGATTCATTCGGATGTTTGGCAAGCACCGGTTGTATCCCTAGGAGGAGCTAGATACTTTGTCTCGTTCATTGATGATTTCTCTAGGAGATGTTGGGTGTATCCTAATCAAGAAGAAATCTGATGTTTTCCAAGTCTTCAAAGATTTCAAAGCGCGGGTTGAACTTGATTCTGAAAAGAAAATCAAGTGTCTGAGGACTGACAATGGAGGAGAATATACCAGTGACGAATTTGATGCATATTGTCAACATGAGGGCATCAAAAGACAATTCACGCCGGCTTACACACCTCAACAGAATGGAGTGGCGGAACGGATGAATAGGACCTTGTTGGACAGAACAAGAGCTATGTTGAGGACTGCGGGTCTAGACAAGTCATTTTGGGCGGAGGCAGTCAAAACCGCTTGTTATATTATCAATCGCTCTCCTTCAGTGGTGATTGATCTGAAGACTCCGATGGAGATGTGGACCGGGAAGCCGACAGATTATTCTCATTTGGATACATTTGGAAGTCCTGTGTACGTTCTGTACAATGAGCAAGAAAGATCGAAGTTGGATTCGAAATCCAGAAAATGTATCTTCTTGGGTTATGCTGATGGAGTAAAGGGGTTTCGCTTGTGGGATCCTACTATTCACAAGCTTGTCATCAGCAGGGATGTTATCTTCGAGAAAGATAAAAGTAAAGAGAGACAAATGCACACCGAATTCAGAAACTACTATTTTTCATGTGAAAAATAAGACGGACGAAGGTCAAGTTTCTTGTGAAGTAGTACCAGAGCACGAAGAACAAGAACATGTTGAGTCTGAGGTTTCCAATGTGAGGCAGTCAACTCGAAATAGAAGACCACCAGATTGGCTTTCGAATTATGTCACTGAAAGTAACATTGCATATTGTCTATTATCAGAGGATGGTGAGCCATCGAGTTTCCACGAGGCTACTCAAAGCTCGGATGTATTCTTGTGGATGATGGCAATGCAAGAAGAGTTGGAGGCATTAGACAGGAATAAAACTTGGGATCTTGTTACACTGCCACGAGGAAGGAAAGTCATTGGAAACAGATGGGTCTATAAGATCAAGTGTGATGGCAATAACCAAGTAGATCGATATCGTGCTAGATTGGTGGTAAAAAGGTATGCTCAGAAAGAAGGCATTGACTTCAATAGATATTTTCTCCTGTGGTTCGACTTACAACAGTCAGAAGGGTGTTGGCATTGTGTGCAGTGTTTGACCTACATCTAGAACAGTTAGATGTAAAAACGGCATTTCTTCATGTAGATCTTGAAGAAGAAATCTATATGATCCAGCCAGAAGGTTTTGCAGAAAAAGGCAAAGAGAACTTGGTTTGCAGGTTGAACAAATCTCTGTACAGTCTCAAACAGGCGCCGAGATGTTGGTACAAGAGATTTGATTCCTATATCATGAACCTTGGATACAACAGACTGAGTGCAGACCCTTGTACATATTTCAAGAGGTCCGGTGATGATTATATCATTTTGCTGTTGTATGTGGACGACATGTTGGTAGCAGGCCCCAACAAAGATCAGGTCCAAGGATTGAAGGCACAGTTTGCTAGGGAATTTGATATGAAGGACTTGGGACCAACAAACAAGATTCTAGGGATGCAAGTTCATCGAGACAGAAGTAACAGAAAGATTTGGCTTTCCCAGAAAAATTATTTGAAAAAAGTCTTGCAACGCTTCAACATGCAAGATAGTAAGCCAATTTCGACCCCTCTTCCTGTTAACTTCAAGTTATCCTCCGAGATGTGTCCTAGCAGTGAAGCAGAGAAGATGGAGATGTCTCGAGTACCGTATGCATCAGCAGTGGGAAGTTTGATGTTCGCTATGATCTGTACAAGACCGGACATTGCTCAAGCAGTGGGAGCAGTTAGTCGGTATATGGCAAATCCTGGACGAGAGCATTGGAGCACTGTTAAAAGGATTCTTAGATACATTAAGGGTACTTCGAATGCTGCATTATGTTATTGAGGATCAGATTTTACACTCAAGGGCTATGTCGATTCAGATTATGCAGGTGATCCTGATAAGAGAAAATCTACTACTGGTTATGTGTTTACACTTGCAGGGGGAGCTATAAGCTGGGTTTCAAAACTGCAGACAGTTTTGGCGTTATCTACAACAGAAGCAGAATACATGGCAGCTACTCAAGGTTGCAAGGAGGCAATATGGATTAAAAGGTTATTAGAGGAGATCGAACACAAACAAGAGAATGTTCCTTTGTTTTGTGACAGTCAGAGTGCCTTGCATATCGCAAGGAATCCAGTCTTTCATTCCAGGACTAAACACATTGGAGTACATTTTCACTTTGTGCGGGAAGTAGTAGAAGAAGGAAGTGTGGATATGCTGAAGATCCATACAAAGGATAACATATCTGATTTTTTGACCAAACCATTGAACAGTGAAAAGTTTGAGTGGTGTAGATCCTCAAGTGGTCTAGCAGAAACGTAAGCAGCAGGGAATGACAAGATTGAAAGGATGTGCGGAGATGTGTTTGATTCTCAATCAAATCTCCAAGTGGGAGAAATGTCGGCAAAAATGGGAGGGGGGACCAATCAAAGTCAAGAAAGGCAGCAGGCAGCAAAACGTGGGTTGGCAATTTCGTGGAAATATGAATATGCATTTTTAACGTGTATTCACACGGTCAAAGGGCTCTATAAATAGAGCTCTCCCCTTCATTCTGAAATCATCCCTTCTTCGAGTTTTCTCTCATCTTATAAGCATTTGAGTGCTTAGTTCTATAATATTTGTGAGGTGTTTGTTCTCTTGTATTAAGAGAGTGTGTTCTCTTTGGAAACACAGTGAGTGAGTTTTACACCACAAAATATTATAGTGGAATTCTTTTCATCTTGTCCGTGGTTTTTACCCTAATAATTTTTAGGGGTTTTCCATGTAAATCTCGGTGTCCAGTTTATTCTTTATTTTCGGATTTTATTATCTAAAATTCCGTACGTGGGACCAACAAGTTAGCAATCCATACCCCCTCTCCGAAAAGCACGTTGGACTCTAGGTTTCTAAGAATAGAAGACAATACATGGGTGCATATTACAAATAAGTATGCAGATAGCGATCACCTCTGTCGCAAGCCTCGTTGTGGAATCAACGAACGAAGATCTTCTCGTTAAGAGCAAAGGAGTATCTTACAGTATAAACACAATTCAAGACCTTCCCAACTCACACTTCGGCAACTTGAGCATTATCATCTCAAATAATATCCACTCGATTTTATGGTACGCTTTACTCATATCTAATTTCAAAGCACCAAAACCATTGTTGCGGTGCCTGTGATTATGCTCCAGTGAATGCACTCAAACCTCAAAGTTATATTATATGTGATCAAACGGTTTGGTACAAAGGCGCTTTGAAACTCATCAATAACATATTTTAGCGAAGAAAATTAATGAAAGCTCGTGCCACAATTTTATAGAGTACTTGGGACGAACTGATAGGGCAAAAATATTTCATTAGCATTGGATTAGACAGTTTTAGAATTAAGGAAATTATGGTATCATTCCAGCCTTGAAGATAGCGTCCATCGTTGATAACCCCCAAAAATGTGGCAGTCACTTCAGTCCTTATAATATTGCGATAATTCTGATAGAAGAGTTCCGACATGTCATCAGTTCTCGGTGCCTTGTCCGGGCCTGAATAAAGCATCCTTCACATATGTCGATGAAAACGGTAGGCATAGAACCATATTCATAGAGCTGGTAAATTTTGGGCTAATTCTTTCTAGGGAAGCATCAATGTTAGCTTCAGCAGGGGCAATGGAGCTTTGGTCATGCAGAAAATTTAATGTATATATGGACTTTATTATTGTATGAATAGACATCACACTGATCATCCCCTGTATCTGAAAGTTAGAAAATTTTAAATTCAGATGTTTTCTTGTTCTAGTCTCTGGGAAATTCCAACACCCGTTTCACCGTTGCTGGAAATTGTTTTGAGATAAATGAAAAGAACAAATTGCAAATGCTTTAAAAATAAAATATATTGATGATGTAGAAGAAGATTAATTCGATTACTTAATAATAAACTAAGTTAATTTGATGTGAGGTTGTTGTCTTTGTGTGGTAATTGAAGGCTGGACAAGTGGCCAGGATGCCAAAAAAGATACTTCTGGACGGAGTCACACTTGATATTTATTGGTATTTTTCAACCCAATATATATTTTATATTTATATCGGACACGTTCAGGAAACATGAAATGTTTGTATATATTTATTTCGAATAAATTATGCGGACATGTTTATTATTTGATGGTTGCAAACAAGAAATTACATGATACTATTTTTAGTATTGAAATTACAACTAATGAATGATTTTGGGCTCATGTTAAACGTTAATTTTAAACCGATTCTTGCTGTGATTAATTACCCTAACCAAATTACATGTTAAGAACTGCACATATCTTGAACCTTATTGTATGTGATGCTCTTAAAAATATGAATGGCTCCCTTATTAAAGATATATGTTGTATCATCTCTTGCAGGCTCAAGAAGTTTAAATCTTTTGTGGAGGATGAAAAGATTTTTTGTGAGGGGGAGAGAACTAAACCTATTTGATGTTGGAGCTACAGAAAAGTTTGAATAATCTTTGAATATTTTGAACTGGTGGAGGCTGCATTGCAAGAGGTGACGATCATTCTTGTATCAATAGTAGCATCTGAATCTGTTTGCAGTACTTGTGGTCGCGTCCTCGATCCTTTTCCCAAAACCTGTCGAGAGTTTCATTTGTGTGCGGAATGGGCTTCGATCTTCATCAAGTTTTGAATGGGGTTAAATTATTTATTTGTTATCAAATACATACAAAAGTTTTCTGCTACTTAGGTTTGGTTTGATTTGGTTTTTAATTAATAACGATTTGATTTGGCTTGGTTTACAACTTCACAAAATCGACAGTATTTGTCGGATGTGATTATACGTGGATAGATCATATTGTGATTATTAAACTAATTTTATAGGATGTGAAATAATGATGTATAAGTAATAATATATTTACTTTGATTGATCTATTTCGTGATTAAAATTATGATTAAGTGACGAGTTAAAATTTTGTCATTTGTTTAAAATAATTAAATTTATATTTAGTTTGTCTTTGTAAAATTTGGATTGTGATTTTTTATTTTTATTGAAGAATGTAAATTATTATTAATTAGCATATAAGTTGTTTTAATTCACAAAATTATTGTATATTAAAAATCTAAGGAATAAGGATAAAATAAAATGAAAGATATTAAAGAATATCTTAAATTATTTGATTTTTTATTCATGTTTTATAATATTTTAAACGGATTTTAATGTATTACTTTTAAATAAAGTAAATAGTATTAATGTAATTTTTCCTTAGTTGGAAAAAGTATTAGTTAAAAAATATCATTTATCACACATTTTATTTGTGATAAATCAACAAATTTTAAAGTCTAAATTAGATAAACATGGATGAATTTTATGAGTCAATATGAATCATAAAAAAACAAGTAAACATTGGATTGATAGAATTGTTTGGTATAATCATATGTTTATCATAGCAAATAAACAAAGCTTTAAGGCATAGTTTGGTACACATGATATGATAAACATGTGATATATAATATAAGGATAAGTTAATGATAAATAAGATGTAGGATATTATATTTAATGTTTGGTATGATTTTAATGAGAGTGGTTAAATTTATATATTAGATTGTAATGACAAAATTAACATTATCATAATAAATTTTATAATTTCAAAATTGTTGCTTGAGTTCATATTTCTTATCTGTTCATACGCCGACAGTGCTTGCATGATTTTTTATTTTTACCTAATTTTATATATTATGTAATATGATAATTGAGCCCTTGATTTTGTGAGTCAAGTCAAATATCAACTTTTAAGGTTAATCGAGTGATACTAATAATTTTATTGAGATTTATAAAAATCATTTATATAATTATCTCGATTTCATTTATATAGTTATCATATTATATAATATATAAAAATAAATAAAAATATTTATTTGATTAGCTAAGCTTACAAGTGAAATGAGATAATGATAGTGTTTATGATTTTTATATATTGAGGGCAATTAAGTCATTTTTTGTGTTTTTTTATCATTAAATTAAAATTATCACATATCAATTTTGTTAGAAAGATCTCCGATCTCATCCGATCCACGAAAATATATTATTTTTATATCAAAAATATTATTTTTATATCAAAAATATTATTTTTTTTACTATATTTATATATCAGATCAACCCGTTTAATTATATATAAAATACATGAGATCGTATACCATGATATTTACTCTTTGATAGTTGGGACTTTTGCCTAACCATGGTGTCGAAATTTCCTTCTACGTGATGAAATAAAAATCTATATAGTTTCCACTTAAATTAGCCCACTGACACACGCAATAGACTTAGTTTTGTGGACTGAAATCACACCTTATCAAACAAAATTCAGCAAGAAAAATACGTTTTAAAACCTGAAATAAGGTAGATTTTGCACGGAATTTTCCCAACACTACTCCAACCATTATCGATATATTTAGTTCTTCTGTGAAACTTATAAAAGTTTTTATGCATCTAATAAAATATATCTGTTGAGACATACATCCCTCAATATAACATATATCACCAGTATTAAAAAATCGAATAGAAAGCATAGGAGATAATTTGTTTACAAAAATAAATTATTTTGGACGAGGTTTTTCTCTTTAACATAATATCGAATACACGTTTTTCTCCTATTAAAATATGTTTATTTCACTGCATCACCAAAGACGTTGGCGTTAACATAATGATTATGTACGAGTTTGGGGTTGAAGGTTACTGTGCACGTAATGTTCTCAAATGTTGGTCACAAATGGTTGGCATATTACTATTTCATCTTCAATATTTAAAAAAAAAAAAAAGAAATTCATGTGGGTATTCGAGCAATACAATTTTTAATTAATGATCCAAATCTATGTTTTTTAAGGAATATTGGTCACAAATGGTCGGGGATGAGACTTTTTGAGATTTAATTTCCAGACAGGTTTTCCATAAATCAAAGATTATTACTCTCTTAAAAAGATGTGATATCAATTTCAGAAGTGCCAATATGTTAACTAGTTTCAGTTTAAATTTTTTGATCAATCAAAAAATACTGTGATTTCATATTATTTGTTAATATATTATGCACGTTATTCAAAACTCAACAAATAAAATGCACGTTACCAATTTAATGCATATTTAGATTATCTAGATGGCATACTCCTAAGACGTATATTTATTTTCTTATATTCGTGATGACATAGAGTGTATTAACTTTAGTATTGATGAATTTGATTATTATGCTCATAAGTCCAGGAAGGTGTTTGCCAATCTTCTAATGTTGTTCATATGTCGACCTTGTCCCCAACAAAGATAATATTACTTATTAACTATGACAGTACTATTTAACGGTTCACCTAGTCAACTAGATCAAGCAGCCTAATGTCAGCAGTTTGATGGCTGAGAACTTCTCAAGCATTCACTCATCTCAATACTACTTTTACTCATACATATTTAACTCAACATCGTTCCTCCAAAAAATTCTTATATGGTAGTGCGATCTAAAATAATTTGTTCGTAAACGAATCGAGTATGGCTTTAATTAATCTGGTCATCATCATGTATGTAGACAACATTGGCCACTTGATTAATTATGTACAATAATTTTTTTAACAATAGTAAGACAAATAGGAATTTGCAAGAAACTACTCACTACGTTCCTAAAATAAATTAAGAATAGTGAATATGGAATTTGGATACATATCTATGGAAATATAATTCAAACTAATTAAATATACACGCTATTAACTTCAATATAATATATATATATATATATTGAAACAAAATTTTTAAAAGAAACAAAATACAATAGAACAAAATTTCAAATATGAACTTATAAAAATACTTTAACTTCATTATATTTCATATAAAAATTATTATATATAAATAAAAATTTTATATTAAAAATTAATTATGTGCATGCATTTAGTGCGAGGTTTACTGTATATATTAAAGTTTAGAAGCGCTTATATTTCTTAGACGAGTTTGTATATAGAAGTTGTAGTTTAAATATATGTTTAAATAAGTCCAGATTTTTAATTTTTTTTATTAAAGCAGAAGTGATTTTGAGGTTTGGATAAATGTTGAAAAATGATTATGTTATTATTTTTAAATTGGAGCAGAAACAAAGGCCCTCGACCCATAAATTATAGGCTCAGTTTGGACAAGTACTTTAAACACTTCTAATGTTTTATAAGTGAAAAAAAATTTAAAGAATATGTTTGAATAAAATTTTTGTATAACATTTTCTGAAAAATATTTTTAGATTTTTTTTCTGTGATTATAGTTTTAAATAGTTTAGATATGTTTTTTTACGTTTATTTTTCAATAAAAACACGTTTTAAACGAGAATTAAAATGTCTATATAGATTAATTGTTCAAACGCTTTCTTAATCATTTTTAACTATTAAATTGTTTTTAAAATAATTGTTCAAACACATTTCCAACTTGAAAAACGTTTTTATAAAATATTTATTCATACAGATATATATTTTTATCGTTTTAATTTTTTCATCCAAACAGACTGTTAGTGGGGTGTATTCAATTCAAAGTTTTGATGATATTTAATGAATTTTTCAAATGATACACTTTTATAGATTTGATAGATTTTTATTGAGTTTTACAGAATTTTACAGATTTATAAACAGATTTATGTGGATTCATGTAGACTTTTTTTGCAAGATTTTTACAGATTTTTGTGAAATTTTTTTTATAAAACTTGTGCCATTTGTAGTGTACTAGTGGCTATAGGCTTCGTCCCATCCGCGAAGCTGAGGCGGGATAAATTTTATAAATTTTGTACTTAATTATAACATATTATTTTT
The DNA here is from genome assembly GCF_025594145.1 of Primulina tabacum. NCBI lineage: Eukaryota > Viridiplantae > Streptophyta > Magnoliopsida > Lamiales > Gesneriaceae > Primulina > Primulina tabacum. Next base: position 31,453,954 of record NC_134562.1, on the reverse strand, counting down.
TATTAATTTATTTGAACCAATAATTAATTGACATACATAACATATTCAGTTTGAAATAGTTTTTCAATATTTATATTAATAAATAAATTTACTTATTTTAAAATTAAAAATCATTTAATCTTTACATGTGCATATATGTGGGTTTGTATACATGTTTGTAAATTTTTAAAATACATCAATTAATGAATCTATAACCTCGTTTTTGAATTGATAATATACATGTGAAAAGAATATTATTTAGTATTATGTGAATATAATTTTGTATAAAAATATCACAGCTTACATATTAATTAAAAATACTAAAAAGAATTTAAAAAATCATGGTTGTTGCGAGCTTATTCAATTATTAAGAATTAAGCGATATTTTTTTGGATCATCTTTTATTATTATTGAATATTACATTAGTTTATATAAGTCATAAATTAAAAATCACAAAATCAATTCTAGAATTCAAAATTTCTTATGATATTAAAATAAAAAAATTATTAAATGAACAATCAGCCAAAAAATGAAAATTTGAAAAGGAAAGATGAAAATATATACAGAGATACACTTCGAAAATTTGAGAGAGCGATAGAGATAGATGAAAGAAGAGAAGATAAGAAGAGAGGTTACGTGAAGCGACAGAGAGATAAATAAATAGCTTATATATGAAGGCAAAAACTTGTGTGAGACGGTCTCACGGGTCGTATTTGTGATACGGATCTCTTATTTGGGTTATCCATGAAAAATTATTACTTTTTATGCTAAGAGTATTACTTTTTATTGTGAATATGGATAGGGTTGACCCGTCTCATATATTAAGATCCGTGAGACGGTCTCACATGAGACCCACTCGTATATGAATTAGAAGTTTTAAAAATCCATCCAAATATTTGGATTGAACCAAATACAATTTTTGACAATTTATAGTTTACCATAGGCTTTAATATTTGTATGTTAATGAATTCCATGAAGATATTAAAATTCTATTGAAAATTTAAATATCTCTATATTTTTTTAAAAATTAATGTTGAATATCACTTTCTTTCTCGAAACTCTATAAAAATTATCATTAAAAATCAATAAATCACATGCGTTGAACAGTGAGGTTGAATTGTATTTCCAAATTCCATATATACGCGCTTCATAGTTATTATACCTATTTATGGCCTTGGTGATTCATTCCTTTACGATACTTTTGGTTGATAGCGCGGACTCCTAACCTGTTTCGTGATTGTTGCGACCATCGGAGGTTATAGGGCAGATTCATATACTCTACAACAGATTTGCATAACGATGGGCAATTGCTTCTCTGATGTGAAAGGTGGTCAGCAGGCGATTGGTGGTACCGGCGCCGGTGAGGGGCATAACGACGCGGTGGACTTCTTCTTCAAGGCCAGAGGTCAGCAACCCCTTTACACGCCCATACAGGTACTTACTTCAAGCGTGACTTAATTTTTTCTGCTAACAACAAACCCGTGCTCATGCACGTGATTGGTATTGGTGTAGATGATTAATTTTGGTTTTGATGCTTAATTTTTAAATAAATTATGAAAAAAACATGGTCTACTTTTTCTAATATATTGTTTCAATTGAACAAAAGTAAAGGCCAGATGAAAATAGTACGTACGTAAGTATCTTTTTTGTTTAAAGCATGTAACTTGATGAAAATTGGTTTTCATCATAAAATTAGATTTATTTGTTTTTGTCTTATTTTTACCGAAACTACTAAATCTATTTGATATTGTTTATTTAACATCGATATTAATAAAACTGAATTACAGATTAAAATCTAACTTAACAAAAGGGAATCGACACTCTTTCCTCCTATTTTGAACTTTTTCCCACTTGGTCTTCTGTTATGATGAAGTCTACTCGTCTCATGAATTCTTCTGGTACCCCTCCTTTTCTTATGTTTAATATTTAACTGAAACAATACATCTGAAAAAATACTAAGCTAAAAAATGAGAATAAACTAATGTTTGTTATACACTGTTTGCATGGGCTGGTAGCTGGGCCACCGCCCGTTTCAGTTATGTTTTCAAGAAAATAACACAAAACTTATCCATAATTTATCCCAGTCAGCCACCATCCGTTTATGTTTGTTGTACACTGTTTGCATGTGCTGGTAGCTGGGGCAAAAGCTAGAGAATGTGTCTCCCAAGTAATGTTGTCTTCTTCTTAGGTATAGTTTTGTACGTGGGATAGGATGACCAAATGTTATGGATATGCAATATCAGAGATAAAAAATACATTAGACATTATGTAATTTATGTATTGTAATTAATTATATGATATTTTGTGTGTAGGTATGCAATCAATGATTATTTTCTTATCCACACCAAGTGGTGTTTGAAAGTATTATGATGATACCTTAAAAAAGATGATGAAATATCAACAATTTAAGATTTTGGTGAAGCAACAGTAGTTCAAGAAAGCTAAATTTTATCTGAATATCAAATATGAAATCAATAGTTTCCACAATTAGGTGGGGTGGAAAATCTGCTTAAATGTCATTGTTCTCTATGTTGGTGATAGAATAATTTGCCGAAGTCTAGAGGAGGCTGAGATGTCATGGAAGTGGTGTCATTCTACAACAATCTTCATACCAACGTGAAGAATTCTTTATATTTCTTGTATGCAGTCATACATAGGACAAACAAAGAGTTTCCATGTTGATCACGGTCTACGCAATAGTTATGATGCAGTCGAAAGATATTGAGAACCTATATTTTGATTATTTTTTTAAGATCAATTCCATTTCTCTTTTAATTTACATGGAAGCTAATTTGACATGTGGTAACCAACAATTTGTTATGTTTGAATGACCTGCAGTTATCTCTTTCAGCTTCTAAGCTTCTTGATTGTGATATCACATCAAAGGTAAATTATAGCTTTTAACAGTCTTAAAACTGTTGATGATACTAATATTTTTTACTGAGGGGTCAAATTTTTGTTTCTTGCAGAGCGATCCCATGGCAGTGGTTTACTCCAAGAAAAGGGATGGGAAACTCGAGGAACTTGGTCGAACTGAAGTAATATTAAACAATCTCAATCCTGCTTGGGTTCGAAAGATTAATATTACTTACCAATTTGAGACTGTTCAAACATTGATGTATGTTGCCATACTCTCTGTATCTCAATATATATTTCTCTCTGAATTTTCTTTTTTCTTTTTGCATTATTTTTCCTTTCAAAGGTTATTTTACCCAACCTATGGCTATTTTTCAGCTTTCACGTGTATGATGTTGACACAAAATATCATAATGTCCCTGTGAAGGTATGCTGAGTTTCCTGATATTAATTAAGGATTACATTACTTAGTTCACTCCTTTTGCATATTGAAATGCTTTGAGAATCTTCAAAAGAATTTCATACTTAAGAAGTGTGTTGCATGACACGATCTTTTTAAGTTCGGCTTTAAAGTGAATGGAAAGAATAAAAAACTATAAAGATGTGCATGCTTGTCTGCAATTGGCCGAATTGTGTCGATTATTTTGTCTTTCTAATTTCTCATATGAAAAGTATATAAATCCTTTTTCAGATTGTTTAGGGTATATAGACAAGTGTACTATTATTTACCCCAACGGGGATGTAAGAATCGTTGTCACCAGAATAAGATTTTGGTATATGACTTTGTAGAAGGCTATATAAGGAGAAAACTGATCTTCTCAGACCGATGAGATAATCATTGGTAAAGGCATTTAGTTTTATTGCTATAAGGAGAAAACTGATCTTCTTGTAGCTATCTTATTTTTTATTGCAAATGATATTTACTGCTGTTACTTAAAGTTAATTTGGGATAAAAGAAGTGTCGAGATGCACTTTTAGAAAGATAACATTTGCTTGGAATGAACATACTTTTTTCAGAAGTTATCAATGAGAAATTATCAGGAAGGTCCGAAGGTTAACTTTCAGTTACTTTTGTAGGAGCTGCAGTTAAAAAATCAGGATTTTCTAGGCGAAGCAAGTTGTGTTGTATCAGAGGTGAGTTGCTTGTACTCCATTAAATTTTCATTTGTGAATAATTTATGTAGGTTAATTATTTATATTGTTCATGACAGATTGTGACGAAACGGGATCGGAGTTTAACCTTGAATATTAAAGCCAGCCATGGTTTAAAAAACTTGGGGACGCTTATTGTTCATGCAGAGGAGACAGCTGTTTCAAGGAATGTTGTGGAGATGACATTTCATTGCAAAAATCTTGAGAATAAGGACCTATTTTCCAAAAGTGTAAGTATTTTGAGAACCATTATTCATGAAGATTTGGTTTCTTTTCAGCAAATTATATCTTTTAGTCTCATCATATTTATTGTTTAATTGTTTCAGGATCCTTTCTTAAGAATCTCTAGGTTCATGGAGATGGGAGGTCTTATTCCAATTTGTAAGACAGAAGTCGTGAACAACAACTTGAATCCTGTTTGGAAATCTGTCTGTCTAACCATGCAACAATTCATGAGCAAGGTATCTTCTTGAAAATTGCATTCTGGTAATGAGCAAAATGGCCAAATTCCATTAATTTCATGTCTATCAGAAATCAAATTTGATCTAATAGTCACATATCTTCTCAGAGCATTAATATTATGAACTTTGTACTTCAGAAATGAGATATAAATACTGAAAAAAATTACACCATGCCTTCTCTATTCCAGTTGTCTCTTAGCAAGTGTATGAATTGCAGGAGAACCCATTGTTGATCGAGTGCTTTGATTTCAATAGCAGTGGAAATCATGTGCTTATTGGGTATTTGTTGAATCTTCATATTTTCCTTGGCATGTCCATCTATTCAACCTTCCTCTAGGTTATCATATAATATCTTTTCTTCTCTTTTTTGTCAAACAGAAAATTACAAAAATCGATTTCTGAATTGGAAACCCTGTACCGAAGCAAAGCTGGTGCAAATTTAATCTCTCCATCTTCTGGATTAGGGCACCATGAAAAGGTGTTCTCATTCTCCTCTAGTACACATCTGGATTTGTAAAGTTGCTTGCAGAAAAAAATTTAATTTTTTACTCTGATCTTTAATTTAGGTTCTGCAGGGTAAAATTTTTATCGAAAGATATGTTGAGAAACAAATGTACAGCTTCCTTGACTACATCTCCAGTGGATTTGAACTAAATTTCATGGTTTCTGTTGACTTTACTGGTAGCCAAATTTTCCATTTTAAATTTTTTCCTATTATATCCCTCTATATAATGTATATAGAAGTTCCTTAACTCGTGGTTTAACTTTGGAAAGCTTCAAATGGAAATCCCCAAAGTCCAGATTCTCTGCATCACATTCATCCTTTGGGCCACCTGAATGCTTACCAGCAGGTAACCACAAGACCAAATGTGCCTTTACTTTGGATCCTAACTATATATTTTTATGTGATTTAATTGTTGACTTTTTCATTCTACTGAATAGATTATATTGTATACTCTTATTTATTTGCTAGCAGAGTGCCAGAAAACTTATGGGCATAGACCAAAACGCTGTCTTATGGATCATGATGGCCATTAAAAAATATCCTCTACATTAAGTTCGTCTTTATAGAATATTTTGTTTAAACAAGAAAATAACAGATAGTGCATTTGCTAGTTGAAGGTAGGAGCCATGACATCAAAATAAACTTGAAAATGGAATCTAAAGGAAAACGGGCTACAACTAAAGTGCTGCAATGAAACGAGACCTCTTTGATTTTACTATTATGTGGATACATCCTAAAAAATTTGCATGTACACATGTATATGTTCCTTTCACATTGCATTAGGATTTGAGTTGGTGTTAATGCTGCAATACCATGATTTTAGGCTATATTGGAGGTTGGGGAGGTCATACAATTCTATGATTCAGATAGACGTTTTAATGCTTGGGGATTTGGTGGAAGACTTCCCAATGGCTCAGTCTCTCATTGTTTCAACTTGAATGGAAGCCTGACAGATTTTGAGGTAAAACAACATTTACATGCTATATTTATATCTGCTTCTTTAAGGGGATTTACTGTAATATGAATTATATTCTATGTTTGGTACAGGTGGAAGGCGTTGAAGGTATCATGGCTGCTTATGCGAGTGCCTTGCGTAATGTTGTTCTTGCAGGACCAACACTATTCGGCCAAGTGATAAATAAAGCCGCTGAGATAGCAGCTCATTCTGTTTCTTGCCGCCATGCTAAATATTATGTGTTATTGATTATTACGGTATGATCATACGGTTCCTATTATTCGTTAGTAAATCATGTGTACATGCATTCATGATACCATCGTTAGTAAATCATGTGTACATGCATTCATGATACCAAGTTTCATTAACTTTAATTTGTAGGATGGCGTAATAACTGATCTTCAAGAAACCATGGATTCCCTAGTCAGGGCATCTGACCTCCCACTTTCAATCCTTGTTGTTGGAGTTGGTAGTGCTGATTTCAAAGCAATGGAGGTAATTAAGTAATTAAATAATGTTTTCCAGGCACAATTTTAACAAAAAAAAGTATTATTTTGATGATCATTGGAGTTGGTAGATTCTTGATGCTGACAATGGGCGTCGATTAGAGAGTTCAACCGGAAGGATAGCTACACGAGATATAGTTCAGTTTGTTCCAATGCGTCAAGTGCTGCATAGTAAGTGTATATATAAATCTCTTAATTTGTAAATAAATAAACAATCCGACACATGAAAAACAAAGCATATTTCTTGGTTGAATCTATGCAGACGGGGGAGGTTCAGTGGTTCAGGCACTTCTCGAGGAGCTACCGTCTCAGTTTCTATCCTATGTACGCAGTAGAGATATCATACCATTGAATGCTGACCCCGCAAATGAAGCTGATTCTTAAGTTGTTTAACAAATAGAGAGTACCATATCGTATAACGAAGAAGGAACTATGCCTTTGCTTGCTTGCTTGCTACTTTCCCTTGCTTAATGTGCATAATTACACATTACATGTTTCTATTAATATAGGAAATTTAACGAGTTTTAATTGCTTTTACTGATTTTAAAAGCTTAGATATATTCAATCAAGGCTTTTTTATACACTATAAAAATTTACTGGTATTTAAAATAGATTTTGTAGAGTTTTAAAAAATCAAATGATATTAAACTTTGACTTTAAAAAACTCTATCGAAGCCTATAAGTGTTCGAAATTTAAATAATTTTTATTAACTTCATGGAATTTTTTAACATATAGATCTTAAAGTTTGAAGTACAACAATAAAATGTCAAAAATTATTTTTGGTTCTCATTTCAATCTATCCACAGTCTTCTCTCATCTCTCTCTCCCCCTCTTCATAAATCTAATTTTTTAAAAGTAGGCTTTCTGTATATTTGTATTTGTGTATGTGCGAGAGATTGATCGATCTGATTTATATATGCAGTAAAAAGAAATATTTTTGACATAAAAAATAACATTTTTTCATAAGCCGGTTAGATATTTGTCTCACAAAATTAAATCATGAGATGATCTAACAAAAGTTTTGTGATCTTTTAATGGTTTGGTTCTAGATTTTAAAGAAGAGTGTATCTATTGTGAGACGGTCTCATGAATCTTTATCTGTGAGAGAGGTCAACTCTACCGATATTCACAATAAAAAATAATATTCTTAATATAAAAAGTAATATTTTTTTATGGATTACCCAAATAAAATATCTGTCTCACAAAATACGACACGTGAAATCGTCTCACACAAGTTCTTGTCTTCAAAGAATTGGTAATATGTGAAATCGACCCCATTTTCAATTACCTTTGACAATAAATTGATTTGTATAATATAGTTAAAATAGGCTAGTGAAGTAACAATGATACACTCACCCTTTAAAAAGAAAAAAGAAACGTAGGATTGAAATTTGCTCAGTCTGTCTGTCTCATACACACAGCAATCAATTGCCTATAACCAAATTAAATTGGTGCAAGTATAATGTGAAGGCGGCCATGTCCCCGAATCAATATCGTTCCTTGTTTGTAAACTTATTCTATGCCCTAAGAGATTTACATATAAAAGTAATGTTTACAGTCGTTAAAGATACAAATTTAAGGGACGAAAGTCATCCAAACGCACGGCATATATTCACAAGGCTCCTAACATATTAACCAATTTCGTCTCCAAATATATATTTGAAATTGGAATCATGAAGTAAAATATCTACAACATCACATTACATTATCATGGGGCCAAAAGAAAAGAGAAAAATATAAGCCAAGACAAAGGAGCAAGCAAGAAAGATGATACATACATACATTAAATGTGACAGTGACCAAGTGATTGACCAATAGTCCGTCAAGCATGCGACATTGCAGGATTCGTAATCCCATCCCAGGCACTTGATGGAGCCCAAGGAAATATCACTCCAAACATTTCCATTATCAACTCCAGAATATGTCTAAAATTGGTCATTGTATTCATCGGGGAGCTCTCTATTAAGCAAAAAAAATTAATAATGAAATATTGATTAACGATTTTGCAGATAAAAATGCAAGAAGATCGTTTTTCATAGCGAATTATAATAGGAGTCTTTTCTTTTTTCATGACAGTGATTATTAACGGTATAGACACCGACCGGTCAATGTCTTGGACAAGCGGCCCTTGCTAGAAGCAAATCGAGAAACTTAGTTCGACAAGATGAAATATAGTTAATGTATTTTTCGATCTAAGACAGAGATAAAATTCTCGTACAGGAAAATAAACAGATCGAAGTGTTGTTTTTTTGCTATCATGCATTTTGTTAAATTGTAATCTATAAGAAACAAACAAAAAATCGCATTCAATTTCTAGATATTTGGTGGATATTTGATTGGATGTCGAGATATTTTGTGATGGTATGATGGGTGTACAAAAGCTGCAAGTTGAATAAAATAATCTATTAAACCAATTTAATATTATTATTTCGTTAATGAAAAAAACAAATAGCCTCCTATTCTTGTTTAGTTTGGTTCATTTGATAATTCCGTGATAAGAACTGTCTAATTACTTTGGAAAATTGTACTTGAAATTTCAAACAAAACTAAATAGATTATTTTGATAAATTCAATCTTTGATATGATGTTCACACATCGTGTCCACCTCTATGTTCACATCTTAGATCACCAAATGTTTGGGAGTTCTTATATTTGATCGTTTTCCTTCTTCTTGTTTCTGGATTTTTCGTTCGTGCATACCTTCTCTATATTGTTCAGACCTCTAGTGAGTTACAGACAGAGTTCGAAAAGATCTTTGATGATTTCAACATCTATGATTGAGTTCTGAAAACTTCTGCATAGGTATCTGAACCAAATAAGGATAAAAGGATTATGAATAATATATTGTTTGATATGTTTTTAACTTACGTAATTATTGTGTTTACTATTTTATACTATCTGAAATCCTAATTCAAAATCTAAACCAACAATGATTGTCAAATTATATAATTGTAAAATTTCATTCGTATCATACTTGTCAAATGATCGTCATGTTAGTTGATATGAACGACTAATACAACACACATATAGTATCATATCGGGCAAAATCGTAAATTTGGGATGAGTAAAAAATAGGACAAACGTAGCTAGTTTAGTTACGAACTAAACTAAAACCAGGCAAAAACTTGTGCGTCTTTTAATTTGATAAGGCATCAATAATGCCAATATAAGCTGGTTTGTCTTAATATAAGAAAATAATGGATAAAGATATTAGACCAATTAAGTAAGGAGAAAATGTTTAAAATTAAAATATATCCTCGATTTCTCGTTTAAAATATTTTCTTTCATTTGGGATTTATTTTACGAAAAATACAAATCAAAGTCACATCTTATGTTACTTATCAAAGAAAAGATCGGCAAGGCAAGCCATGTGATTTTTCATAGTTGAAAAATAGGCTCTTTCGAATGCCATATCCCGATAATTAGCGCATGTCCCATGTCTCCAATTGTCCTTTTCAATTAATTCCATATCATTTATTAAAATTAGAAACACCCCAGATGGATCGGAACACCCCAGATGATTGATTAATACCATCGCAGTTTCGTCAAAATCGTCGCTAATTAGCGATGATTTTAGCATAACCGTCGTTAATTAGCGACATATCTCGACGGTTCCCTTGCATTATCGCTAATGAGCGGCGGTTTAATGACGTTTTATAAACTGTCCCTGATATTTGCGACGACACATGTTTTTTTTTTAGTGTAATTGTCCAACTTTAATTTGACTATATGAAATTTAATTTTTATGTACCTCATATATCCAAATCAATCTTGAACAGTTTGATCTAGCATCAGGGCGCATTACCCCCTGAGGCAGCAAGAACTCGTCCATATAAGAGACGACCACGACGATCTTATAAGTATGAAACAATAATCAGCTGGTAAGGCCTTCAACGGCAATAATCACATACTCTAGAGAAGCCACCAAGAAACCATGGTGGATTTTCATGTGAGGATAGAAAGGAAGATTGAGCCATGGACTTCACATCATTAAGGTGGTTTTTTCCTCCAAAGTGGATGATCTTTCCACAAGGGAAGGATGGGTCTTCAAGCGACCCCAAATTGGCGACGATTTAAAAATATTTAAGTTATGTCGTAATTTATATATGATTAATTATACGTATTTGGTTTAACGATTGGAATCAAAGTCAATATCACAAACTATAAGGATTCATGCAAATATATTTAGGAGGTTAGTAACAAAAATTGTTTTCTCAATCTTATATGGTTGTTTTTTTTTTTTTTTTGCACAAAATGGATGCACGCTATCGTCATCAGCAATAACTTTTTACATGTCATGGCCCGTTTCGACACGCAGTGAAACAAACTCATTCATTTCATGTAAAATTATGCTACCATTGAACGACTACTCTCTGGTCTGCCATCACGTAGTGCTGTGCAGGGAACAATCTGATCAAAAGAAAACAATAGATATATAATTGTTGAACTCAAAAGGCTTCTGTTTTGTAAGTCTGTCGAGCAAAATAATTGTTGCATATAAAGTCTACAGAGGCCAACCAAGCTAGAACTTAGCAACATTGATGGGAAGTCTGTCTGTGTCAAAAAAAAGGGCCCTAATATCTTATTCATTTGCTGACAGCAAACTTCCCGACATATGAATAATAATACTAAAAGTTTTTTTGTCTATAAATAAAAAGGACATCTCATTTGAAGATTCAAACACATATATATATGACCGAAATTTCTCTATTTGAGTTTAACTTTCAGTGCCAAATGAATATTCTTGAGATGGCTTTTTGGCGAACCAAAAATATCCTTCTCGTCATCGTGCTTTTCTTGGTTTTGTTCATCTCAATCAATGCTGAGTCTCGAGGTACGAGTCTAGTTTCTTGAATATATTAGAATGATGTATGCAAATACACAATATGGTTTTTTTATAAAAAAAATTTTAACAAACACACACACACACACATATATAGCAAAACTCATGTGAGACGGTCTCACGTTTCAATTTTATGATACGAATATTTTATTTGGGTTTTTCTTTAAAAAGTAATATTTTTTATTGTAAATATGAGCATAGTTAATCCGTCTCATGAATATATATGTATGATATATGAGCATAGTTGATCCGTCTAATGAATAAAACCAATCTCAGCGTATATATATGATATATGAATATTTTGGTTTTGATATGGCGTTACGTAAATTCATTAATGTTTTATCATGTTTATAAAATATTTTATGGAGTTAATTTACAGTTTGTATGGCAGGAAAGTTGGTATCAGAGAATCGCATTCAATTAACAGAACTTACGGACGTAAATACGAATGAAGTGCATGGAAGAGAAGAAGAGGATGAGATTCCAAACAAAATGGACCAAGATTTGGGTGTCATGGATTACACTCCTGCACGAAGAAAAACTCCCATCCATAACTTATAAACTCTACTACTATATTTTAATTATCTTTTGTCATAATTAATAAATCTTCATATATACTCAATTTTCATATATATATATATATATATATATATATATTGTATGGGTCGGGGGGTACTGCATGTGCTTGCGAAAGCATGCGATATATATTTTCTTGTATGTTGCTAGAACGAGATCAAACTGCTTTTGTTGTTAGGAAACATTTAGTAATTTAGTACGTTGTCGCTAAAAGAGTTTTATTTACATTTTAATTGATGCTCAAGTGTTCTTCAGACAAAGATCAAATATAGATATAGATATAGAAAACAAAAGTGTACATACAAATATACATCACATAAAAACTCTGTTTATATAAAATGAAATAAACAAATTTTTGTTCTTCAAATATGCAAATCATACAAAAGGTATGGATAAAACTAGGAAAAATTCCCTTTGGGTACCCAAAGTGCATCGATGATTACCTTTACAAGAAATAATTCATCAGATTCCATTGAGTGAGATTTAATCAAATTATTTCAATGTATCAAAGCACTATCTTGCGACTCCTGCACAAGAAAAATAAACAAAAGAAAGCCATTGCACATGCGGCAACATTTGATCACCTTACTACTCTCTTTCTATCAGAGCTTAAGAGGAGGGCTGCCTCGAATAATATTTTATATGAGCACTTCAAAAACCAGTGTGTCAAGTTTTCTCCAATTTCTGTATGATGATTCTGTACATATACAAGATCAACCAGCTTCTATAATCTTGTATTGCTCTGCCGGGGGTCGGAAAATTTGTATGTAATGTAACAATTGAAAAGCACAAAAAATTGATTAGCTAACCTAAAATCTTGAGTCAATTCATTTTCTCGTAAAACAGCATACTAGCATTTGCACCTAAAACATCTTTCTCTGAGACACCATGCACATCAGAATCCGAAATACAATACCATTGCTCGATTGCAGATTCCAGTAGAGCTACTGGATCTTCTTCGTCTATCTTGGCTGTCACCTTTCTGTAAACTGTATAATGCCCACTGTGATCGCTTCCAAAGTGCTCCACAACAGAAACTAGCCGATAATTTTGGCGTTTTAAAGTCACCGAGGGTAGATTAACACCCAACTGCAACAAGAACGCAATTCAACAATAACAGAGTCAAAAAATGGTGCTTTATTCATTTGCCAGACAAAAATGCAACTCATGAATGGTAAAACAAGGACGAGTATCCATCAACCGTATATACGCCATGTCCTCCTTACGGGGAGATCATGTGATACTCAATAGCTAAATAAGTAATAAATATAGCCCATGTAACCCTGTCAACTTATTATGAGTTCCAATTTACAAAAAAAATTTAAATATATATATATGTAAATTGACTGTTCACAAAAGTACCAAAAGACATAATTGATATTAATGATACAACTTGATTTTTAAACTATACTGCAGTCGTAGCATCATGATTCAGTTGTTATGCAATATGGGCAAGCAAACCAGACAATGGGGTCAGGTAATGCTACTCGAAATTCCAATTTCATCTCCATGCATCCACCCCCAATTTTAAAATTTTTGTTGCATAGCTTACTCCTAGTCAATACCTAAGGCTCCCCCCAGCTTATATTCATGGTTATCTCACCTTAATAATGCTTACGCCTAAAACTCATTTAACAGAAAATAATTATACTTTTTTTACGCTAAATAAATATAACAGTAATCCACAAAAGGAGAAGAAAACTAACATTGCCTTCACCGAATTTTCTAGACCTGAACGAGCTTTGTCCTGCCTCAGAAGATTTCAAGGAGAAACTAACATTGCCATCAGAATGTCTTCTAGAATTGTTGGAGCTTGATCCTTCCTCAGAAGCATATAGACAATGACCACCCTGGTATATAATGGCTTTTCTTTCATGTTCCCCGGAAACCTCTGTCTCAGATGGAATACTTTTTGCCACAAGGAGTGGCATTCCTAAATCATGTTGCAAATTTTGGTAATTCGAATGAGGAAAGGAGTGCTTAAATTTCTCATTTGATGACCCAAATGGAGATATTTTCTCTCTTTTCTCATTTCCCACTTCAAAATTTATAAATGGAGACAAATCCAATACTGAAGGAAAAGACAGATGACCCTGGAAAAGGAAAAATGCATTCTCGATTACTAAAATATAGGAAGATATTGCAAAATGCAACTGTGGAAAAACTTTTACAACAATATATTTTAAGACTAGTTCAAAGTGATTATGATAATTGCATCTGAGAAATGTTAATAATACACTGATGGGAGAAGTAAGTACACATAAAATAGCTACGTCACACAGGCAGGAGTGACAAAAGGCCTCAAAATTGAATAAACAGTTAGACGAATAATGAATTAATTAGGAAGAATTCCTGTAAACTTGGTGCTTTTTAGCAATGTACCAGAAGCTTTACTGACTGCCCAAACAAGTTAAATGAAGCCCGTTGCAGATGAATACAGAGAATCTGCATGTAAAAGATCATTGTGTTAAAACAGGAAGAAGTGCCAAACAAAATTTCAAAATATACAAGTATGGTGAAAAATATTGTGTATTTTATCAGGCATACGTGGACATACAGCAATATCTTCAGTCCACATTTATTTTCCATGTCAGCAGTATCAATGTAACCTGGTTTTGATGTCTTTATATAATTTTTAAACTTGTTCAGAATAGCCAAATGGGCAAATATCTGAAATTTTCGCCTCCTCGAAGAATTCATTTTTGAATCCCAGTATTTTATATATTCATAATCTTGAATTTATTTCTCATCAACCCATGTAGATTTTCTCAAAAGCTATATATGGCGCACAATATATAAATCTGCATAAAATAACCAAGCGACGAGGAATATAGACATAAACAACAAGATTCTTCTCTTTGTTTCCCTTATTTTTTCCTTCTTTCAGTTCAGTTGTAATCCATTCCATCCTCTGTCGAGAATGATCGGCTATACTATTCCTTGCATTTAAAAGTGGGAACTAATGGTGTCCAATACTATTCCTTGCAGTTCACACATTGTAATACTTATTCCATAAAATTTTATTTCAAAAAGAGAGGGAAAAAGAAAGAGCAACAAATTCATGTGTGTCCATGTAATTCGTAGTTTCACAGAAATATTTTACTCATTCAAGAATTTGACCTGATTCATGGACTCAGTTACATATTCCAGTGGTTGCACATTTCAGCCTGATTACTCTAGATTCATAGCTTTTCAAATGATTATCCTCAACGGCCAAAGGTGATATTGACGGGTTAAAAATGATCATCTCCCCAAACCGAGTTGAAAATGATGTTTCAGTACACCTAGTAAGTCCTTAAATTTGTTTGTCACCAACAATAACTCATAGTTGTAGTTCCTAAAAGGCCATAGAATTAAGTCCAACTTTAACTCATAAGCCTCTTCATTGAGATAGAAAGAATTTTCAATTGAAAATGTTCATACCTTAGGACTCCGAGCCAAACTCTGTTTTTTGAAAGTATGAGAAGACATATTTGACCAGGGAAATGCTTCCAGGGAGAAGAGAGTTTTGCAGCGGCAAGAATCGTTCCTACTACAGCATTGGAGTGTTTCAATATCTGTCTATGAGAAGCGTACAAAATTATATGGGAGAAACTAAATAAAAATATTGATATTAAGTGTTAAATAATGAAGTGTGTTCCAACATGTACCATAAATTGTGAATATAAAATTGCAATAATAAAGAACAGCATGCAAAAGAGCCATACAGAAAGTTACCGTATCACCAGCTACAGAAGAGACATATTTAATCGCAGCATTATGCCAACAGTGGCAGCAGCGATAATTCTCGATATGTTCTGCAGCAAAAAAACGTTTAAGGCAATCCTCCAGAGTACACCCATCCACCTACATTTTGATTCCAGAAATATAAATATGTGTGGCTGGAGTGAAATAAAGATTACTAGGGGAAAGAATAAAATTTAGTGCCAACATACAATTGCACCATCGCTGCCGAATGGAGGTGAAAAGTGTAAACTGTGAAACTGCTGAAAATCAAGAGAGATCTGTAGATAGAAGACGTAAACAAATAAGTAATATATTCAAAGGAACATAATGAAAAATTGAGACAAACACCTTTGTTTTGATCGTAAACAAATTTTAACAATTTCATTTTGTTATTTCAACCATAAAATTTCACATTTGTAGCAGATCAACAGTTACTTGATTGCTTTTGTTGAGCAACTGACGTTCAACCAATCATACATTCCTAATGTAAGTTCAAGAAATCCTAATGACATAATGCAATATTCTTACTAATACAATTCAACCTGAAACGAGCAGTTTTGGCAGTATAAGATACTCCCAAGAATTCCATCAAAAGGCCCAAGAAATATCCGCCTCCATCTTCGCCAATCACTTTCCTCTTCACTGATCTTTGTGATAATTCTTCCACAAGGAAAAGCAGGCAAATCAGATAAAGAGCTTTTACTGGGGACATAATGTTCAGATAATTCTTCTCTCAACGAAGACAGAAGATAAGAAAATGCTTCCTCAGCATCCTACATTCAAATTAAATGAGTCATGAAGGATTTTATATTTATAAAAAAATGTGAAACGCTGAAAGAAGCACCTGCTGTCTGGTTAGATTGAAATTTGGCAGATAATGATCTAATGCAAGCATCACTTTTCGAGGACTAATTGCAGTTTTTCTATGACGGACGGTACATAGTTCTGCAGATGTAATAACATATATCTGTCACTGAAAACAACCGGTGATGTACTTCTTGCAGAAACAAAAGTGGGATAAATCGAGGGCATAATGGTACGATAACACAGAGTCACAGACACCAAAGCCAGCTAACCAGAGCTGAAATAGCATGCAAATAACAAAGGCAATCATCAAGGCCCTTAAACTTTACTAAACTTGTACCTGTAAACAAACTCATTATTACTATACCTTAAGAAGAAATGTCAAAAAAGACTACGTAGAAGTTCCTTTTATTGTCAAAACTTTCCTAAACCTTTGCCGGAAAAATTTAGACTAGCAAAACAGATAAATCCGTGATGGGTATGAGGGTGCAAGACAACCTTAACATATCTATAATAATCCAGAATTTCACACATCTTAGCAAAGGGCTAGTCGATTCCCCACAACTTCAAGTTCATTATGCAGCATAGCTCCAGAAAAAAAGAATCTATCATAACAAAATCGCACTATAGCAGACAAGTGTGTTACAACAGCAAGATAATACAACTTGAAATAATGCAATCGCCACAACCCTACCCATGAAAATCACAATCAGAATGCACTATGAAATTTATACAAGGTGGCCCATCTAGTTAAATAATCCCTTCTATATCCTACTAGGACTCAGCCTAGTTCAGTTTCAAGTCATCAGGACCTAAATTCCATGCTTCTAAGACAACTTACCTTCCACTAATGAAGTCAAAGAGTAAACCAGCGGCATAGTTTCATCTCCTCCTTCGACCGATAAAAGTTCATATTCCTCCAAAATCTCTCCAAGATACTTCCGAAAGCTTGAACAGCTTGCTAGAGCCTAAACTCACAAAATAATACACTAAGGTCATGATTGGTAGCAAATAATAAGAGTGCACAACTCAAAACCAAACCATCCAATTATTATTGAAAAATAAAATACGATTACCTGTAAGATTACATTCAAGAAACAATTGTTCCCGTGATTTTGCAATCCAGGTACAGCCCACCCCCTAGGAGAACGAATCCCTTTATTTGATGATAATAGCACACATATAGAGTCGCGGAATTTATTATCTTTTGTAGACAATATTATGCCAATAGCACTCAGCACGCCAACGATTGTTGATATTTTCAGCCCGGATGAAGAAATCCAGTGAACTTGCAGTGGAAATTTTGATCCGTGCTTGAATTTGTGAATGAATGAACTGAATTTCAAGCTTTCTTGGATATTCATTATCAACCAACTGAGCAAAGGACGCCGCTCTTCTTAACCTTTGTCTGGAGTTTTCAAGGAGACTTTGAAATTATATTTTGCTACAGATTCCAATCCAAATATATATATGTACTTTATCTGTGTCACGATGAGATCTCCGAATTCAGAGGGATTTGGGGAAAAAAACAATTGTAAAATATATATCACATTGCAATTACAATTTTATTTCACATTCACAAGTGGGTAAGAAATTTAGAGATTTTCAACAAACATGCTGATAACCCCGTTACATTACAAAGATTTCGAAGAATCACCCTGTTTCTCCCTTTTTCTGCCTCACTCTTTTTCTTTTATTAGTTCTCTTGTGAGACGGTCTCACGAATATTTATTTATGAGACGGATCAACTCTATTGATATTCACAATAAAAAATAATACTCTTAGCATAAAAAGTAATAATTTTTCATGGATGACCCAAATAAGAGATACGTCACATAAAATACGACTCGTGAGACCGTCTCACACTGAATTTTTACTTATTTTTTTTTACTTTCACTACTTGTCATGTGAGTCATATCATTAGAAAAAATAACTACGTGCGGACACATTTGTGAAAGTTTCGGTCGATAAAAGATATTTGATATGACATAAAGAAGAAATATTGCATGATCATTTATTCCATTATTACAGTCTTAATATAAAATATTGTAGGGCTTCAAATGTAGAAGGCCAATTTTATCTTGGACGAGTAGAGTTGAGATAATTTAATTTAATTATAGGCAAAAACTTGTGTGAGACGGTCTCACGGATTGTATTTTGTGAGACGGCTCTCTTATTAGAGTCATACATGAAAATAGATTACTTTTTATGCTAAGAGTATTACTTTTTTTTATTGTAAATATCGACATGGTTGTCCCGTCTCACAGATAAAGATTCGTAAAACCATCTCACAAGAGACCTACTCTTAATTATATATATTTGACTCAATTGTTTCAATTTTAAATCAACTTCATGATCTAATTGTTTGAAATCAATGGACGTCAAAATCCAATGTCTTTAACCAATGGAATAGTGTTATTCTAAATTTATGAAGGTTATAAATATGGGGAAATTGTGAAAACAATATCTAATTTTATAAATAAAATTCACGAACTTTCAATTGTTCACTAAAAAAACACAAAAAGAAAACAAGAAATGGCCAATGGGATCTCCTAGTGGGCCGAAAATTACGATTAAACGGGCTGAAACTTCTACTAAAAGCCCAAAGAAGAAACCCTAATTCTAATATACACGCGCCTCTCTTCATATTTGTTATCCTGGTATAATTTTTTCCTCCTAATTCTCCAAAGATTCGCAGCGGCCGCCTGAAAACTTTAACGTTTGGCCGGGCTCGAGATTTTCTGCTGCTTCAATCCTTCATTGGATATCGATCTGAGATTGTTTCCCTTTTATTACCGATTTTTCTGTATATATATGATTTCAAATTTCAATCCTCGCATGAAATATAGGGGCTTCTAATCTTTCAATTCCATCGGGTATCGAATGAATAATTCAGGTTGCCCGAGGGGTGGAAAAAGTCTCCGAAATCAAAATCTTTATCCATCCATCACTTTGCCTGCAATTGTATTGAACTTTCTGTGTTTTTTGCTGGCCATTAAGGTATGGAAAATCGTTGGGTTTTTTTGAATTAATAATTGAAAATTGTTAAAAGAAAGAAGTGTATGATGACAAATCCAAAGGCTTGTTTCTCAACAACATTCGCAGTGGCCGACTGAGAGCTTTCGCCTTCGCCGGGCTCGAGAGCTGATGCTGCTTTTCTCCTTCCTTGGATGTCTGACACCGCTGTTTTCCAGTTTTCTGATTTTTTTTGTTTAATTTAAATTTATATGCTTCGATTTTTAGGGGTATTTTTTAAAAAAAACATAGGTCAATTATTTTTTTAAAAAAAATTAATCTTCGAAATAAATAATTGATCAATATTATTTTATATATTTCCTCATTTTTATTAACTAACTAGCGACATAAATATTATCATATTGAGTAGGTCTCTTATGACACGGGTTTATGAATTTTTATCTTTGAAATGAGTAACTCTATCGATATTCACAATAAAAGTAATACTTTCAGCATAAAAAGTAATATTTTTTCATGAATAATACAAATAAAAGATCCGTCTTACAAAATACGATCCGTGAAATCGTCTCACACAAATTTTTTCCTATCATATTTTTATAAAAACAATAAGTTTTGACATATTTTAATTTACTTTCTTTACATGGTATATATAATTTCAGATTAAATCAAAAGGATATAATTATAAAGTGTATAAGTAATAAAATAATGAGCCACAAAATCTATTTAAAAAAAACTAGACCGGTCAAACTTATTATTTTTTATGTTAACCAAAAACTATTTGTTTCCACAAAATTATGTATATAGCGGGGGTGTTGGGTGGAAAAGTACACCAAATTAAACGAAAATTGTAAAAATATAACTCTTCATAAATCAAATGACGTGATTCTCATCTTGACTGTTAGTTGAAGTCTACCAAGCTAAATCAACTCACCAGATAAAGGAAATTGATGGAAATAATACTGGAAATTGAAGAAAACAAACTTCAGCGTGATTTTATTTTCATAAACCAGCGTAAATACAAAATTATAGAAATTACAATAAAACTTGCAAAAATATAGAATAAAAAAAATGTAAAACACCTGGAAATATAGTAGAACTGAAAATGCTTTAATATGAAAATTAGAGATTTTGAATAATGTTTGCAAGTTGAGCGATGTTGTCAATCTGTCGATTTTCTCTTTTGTTTCATCATCGGAGAGTTTTCCGCTCCATGTTCTCGCGATATTTATGAACTTTACTCACGATTTTCTCCTTTTTGTCTGCTATATCACCCGGTCAAACTATTTTGAATAATTAATGAACTTTACATTAGAGGTTTTTAACCTTCGGATAAAACAGAAAAAATCAAACATCGAAACGAAAGTCAAATTTTTAATTAAGATACAAATGCTAAAACCAAAGTGTATTTGGTTCAAAATAAACTTCGGTTTCGGATTATATATGTCAAAATCGAACCGACCGAAAAACCTAAAATTTCATTAAAATAATAATTTTATTTATATTATATATTTTTTTAGATGATATTTAATGAAGAAATAATCCATTAGAATAATTTTTAGTTGATTGTTATTTATTTAATTTTTTTAGATTTTATATTTAAATGTTTTACTAAGAAATCATATATAAAAATAACATATTATATTTTACAATATATTTATATCATTAATTGAAATAATTGTATCAAAACCGAATTAACTAACCGAAATAACTTAACCATTTTGGTAGAAAACAAATCGAAAGAAAATGGTTCAGATTTCATATTATATATTTTTAAAACAAAAAAATGAAAATCGAACCGAGCTGACTTATTAACACCCCTACTTTAATTTATTGGTCTAACTATTCATATGGCTTAAACCAAATTAATTGGCCCCTATTAAATTTTATCTAAAACAAATGCCTCGCAAGACATTGGCACATTAGACCAAAATGCTTAAATATTAATCCTCTAATGAAACACATTTTTACTAGTGAATTCTATGAAACTCAAGCCTAATTTTACTTACAGAAGTTAGATGGTAGCCTTTGGAGAAAAATTCAAGGATTGAGGTTATGTGTCTTATTCAAAAGCCACATTAAAAATTTCGATTGCCAGTTTTTCTTTATTCTTTACCAAATTGTAAACTTTAATATTTTTAACAAAAATGTTAATCCCTTCGGTTTCCATCCAATTTCTTTTTTTCATTTACCGGTTCAACACGCAGTGGCTATTTCACAGTAAATTTACCACTTCATTATTTGTTGTCCATAACCATTGTGCTACCTCTACTCCGATTATGTAGCACCCAGCCAGCCGCTGCATATCTTGCTTTGGATTCCCAATTGACCATTTCCATTACTCTTGTTGCTTCTGCGACGCACCATTTCATCGCGCTGCCAATAGTTGTCAGTAGCTTCATGCCCAAACTTTCTCACGTACGTTCTTCTTCTATCTCACGCCATTTAGGGAGTTTATGTCATCCAGATTTCTTGCTTATTACAAATTCTAGGATCCATAAGGTTAGAAACCTATCAGTGTAATCAAAAAATATTATCATTGTAAAGCAGTTGGACTTTTTATTGTGTAATCATGGAATCAACTCCTCATTTTGTGTAGGTCCTTACTACCTATTAATGTGATTGTTTTTATATTTATTTCAGCAATGCAATCGAGATCCAAGAACTCTTGTGGCTGTTGCACCTTTTTTTGAAACTAAGGAATCATGGAAAGTATCACAAACAGTTAGTGTTGGAACATTTCATGTTCGTAATTTTGATTTTGATGTTAACAGAATTTATTATTATATTTCTAACATATTTACTCAAGTGTGGAGTTATTAACACAAGAAGGAAACTGAAATTGAGTTTAGCCAAACTAAAATTTTTGGCGAGTTTTTGTGTGTTGATGATATCTCTCAATTTGTTGATTCAAATAACAATCCAACAACATGACCGATTAAAAAACTCAATTTGAAACAAGTTGTATTGCACTTCAGTTGGGCAAAATCAAATAGCATCTAGGTCAAACTGGTTGTTGAATGATCAAACTAATTGCACAAAAACAGCAATAAGTTGGGTATGAGCAGTTACGGTATTTTTGCCATATCTCTCAACTCGGTTATTGAAATGAAGTGATTTAGTATGAATTGGAAAGATAAGATGATGATATACAAATCATCTTCAGAAGTCAAAGTCTGAATCGAAACTTAAGATGATGATAAATGATGATGAAGCTACTGGTTTTGCATAAACTGAAATCAGCAAGGTTGATTTCAACACACCAGATTGAGCTGCTGACCAGTTCAGTTTCAACCGCTGACCAGTTTTCAACTGCTGACCAGTTTCAACCATTGAACGACCAGTTTAAGTTCGGGAAAATGTCCAGTAAAGCGAATTTGACCGTTACAATTTCAGAAATAGTATAAAAACTTTCCAAACTGTCATATTCTTGTGTCTAATGTATATATTATTATTGAGGCCTATAAATACATCATCTTGAAAGTCAAACAAGAGCTTTTGAAGAGGATTCAAAGCATGTGCAGCTGATATAAAGAAATAGGTTATTTGAGAGCACGAGCCTTTGTGTGGGGATACATTTGAGATGTACACTTTAAATGATAAATTTCTCACACACAATCAATCACACATATACAAGCGAGTTGAATTTTAAAGTTTAGTTGAGTGAGTCTTCACACAAAGACATTAAAGATTACGTTTGTAATATTGGCATAAGAGACTTTAAATACTATGCAGATTGTGAGGTTGCGACCTACAATCGAGAGTGCGCTAGGAGTTTCAATTAGGCAAGAGATAAGTCCTAAGTTGAAATGAGTTTGTACAAGGTGTTGTACAAATCAAAGTCTTCTAGTGGATCTTTCCCAAGAGGAAGAAAGGATGATGTTGAAGTTGTTAATCTCTGAACATCCATACACAAATTTGTGTCTATTTATTTATTGCATTTACTCATCATTTCCAATGTTTTTAAAGATTCATTGTTGAAACATTTTATGTGTTCTTCAAATACCAAAATATTGCATACAAAGTGTTTGGATAAAATGCTTCAACCAAAATATTTTTACTCATTCAACTTACATATATTTTTAAATTCTTTATAAAATGTTTAATTGGTTTCTACGAAGGATTATTTTGAGTGTCTTTCACTTGGTTTGAAAACCAAACTCAATTTTAATTCATCGACGTTCAATATTTCAAGAACCGAGCTATCGTAACTCAACGATGATCCCCCTAATCGATCCTAACAGTTAGTCAATAAACTCTTACCTTTGGCCCAAAAATTGTTGGCCTTACTGTTTCTCGGTTGTCATTTTCTTGCACATCTACACATCACCAGAGTCACCTTCTCCGTTTCCCCCACCAACACCATGTATTTGCTTTGAGACCTGCATGCGGTTGATTTTCTATACATATTATGCTTGTAGGTTTTGTTGATGATAGTTGTTGTTGGATTGGGTGGTGATAAGCCATACTTTGGCCCAATACCGTACTTTTATTCGATGGGGTTGAGGTGAAAGGTAAAAATGCTCTCTTATTGCGGAAAGTAATAGCAAAAATTTGTAAATAACAAATACAATGAGCAATACATAAATACGTCATATGACCAGAAACAACGTATTACATTAATAACAAATCAACAAATATTTGAAATGATTACATAAATAATAATCGCCTGTTTGTTTTAAACTTGAAAATATTTATAAAAACAGTATAGTTAAGTTGTCATATCATATATTTGCCAATCTACAACCCACCTAGCACATTTAGTCTATCATATAACATTGTGGATCACAAATATTTTTTGATTAACTTCAATTTCGATAAGCTTCTTTTCTGCTAATGAGTTGCAAGTGATATGAATAACAAAATCACACGGGCAACATAAGTATTTGAGAATAAATCATTCAGTATTGTCAAACAACATAGGTATTTGAAAATAAATAATTCAGTGTTGTTCAAACACTGTATCATATAAAGTGGTTTTATTGATTTGTTGAATAGCATCTCACGACCATCAACTCTGAAAAAAAGTTAATGTAAAATGCACATCGCGACTCAAGATTATCGAAGTTCCATAGAATACTTCATCAAACTAGTTAAATTCTTACTATTTATTTTTTTTTCAAATTCAACAAAACCCAAAACTTTCTTGATATTGTTTAAATTGTTCAAAACGATTTTGAGATAAAATCGAGCTTAATCAATTATTAAAAAAAATATTCAAATTGGTTTTTATATTATTTAATATTGAGCTAGATTTTTTTATTGTGTCAACAATTCAACATATAATAATAATAATAATAATACTAATTCTGGGCCTCTCCAAAGCCAGGCCCCGAGGCGGTGGCCTTTTTGACCTTACATAAAGTACGGCTCTGCTTTGGCCCAACTCCTCGTTGTTTCTTTGTCACGAGCCAATACATATGCAACACATGTTATTTTATCTTTGCACTTAGCCTTTTGTGCAACATTGTCCTTGGGTGATGATAAGGCCAAATCTTGAAAAGATTTTAGAGATTTAATTTAATAATATTTGCCCTTATCTAATATTTTTATCCCTAATTATGTGCTTAATTGAATTAATAATTGTAGATTTGAATAAAAGAGGAAAATGATTAAATTTGGAATAAAAGATAATTTACAAGACTTCAAAGAAAAAAAAATATCAAAAGAAAGGAAATAAAATATTTTTATTCCTTGATAATATTGAAATCTTGAAAAAATCTATGTAAATATTGATAAAGACCTTATCTACACTTCCTTTTATTTGAGATGGGCCTTAAAAAAGATTTGCAGGAAGAGGCCCATTGATAAGGATAAAAGAAGCGTACACGGAGCAGCCGTAAGAACAGAACGTACAGGAAGAAAGAAGCGCAGAAGACCGCGGAAAAAAGGAACAGAAGCTACTGTGAAGTAGTACCACCGCGGAAGAAGAACATAAGGGAGGAAGAGTGAAGGGCAGAAGCAAGAGGAATTCCACACACACGCTACAAATCATTGAGAATTCTTTTCCTTCTTTCTTAACTATGTTTTCTTCATTGAATTTAAACACTGATTTTGACTTTTATTTTAAGTTTATGGAGTAGATTTTTATAGACTAAGGCCACGATATGGCCGAGACATATTATTTTTTTGATGTTTTGAATTTAATTCAATTAGATTATTTATTTTATTAATTGATTGATGTCGTTTATCATGTGTTCTTTTAATCTGGCCAATTAAATTGAATATTTGTTGGTTAATCTAAAACCGGAAGGCGATAGATTAATATTTGCTTCAGACATCAATCAACACATGGTTAAATTGACTAGAAATAATATTCGATTTCAGTGTGCGAATTTAGGTTGAAAAACTGGAATTTCACAGCGATCTAATGCGGTTGAATCTAATTAAATTCAGTTAGCAATAATTGGACTGTTAGATTTAATTAGGTTTATTAATTCGAGGAATCGTTTAATAAATAATTTTGGAAATTCCGTCGTGAATTAAATAATTAATTTAATGAATATGAATTTGACACATAGATTATAAGTTGTCTCGGTACCGTTGTGCGCCTTAGTCGTTTCTAAAAAATTTGAATTTTCGTCTAAATTAATAGTTTGGATTATTTTTGCTTTAGTTAATTTATTTAAATTGTTTTATTTAGTTTTAATTAATTTATCTCCCATCATTTGAATTTTATTAGCCTAAATTAGGAAAAATTATTCACATTCTAGTAATTAAACATCAATCTCTGTGGGTACGATACCGGACTCATCTCCAAATACTATTACTTGACCTAGTCCGCTTACTAGATTTATTACCAACCGAAATCGTCTGTCCGGTGACATTTTATTCAATGACTTTTTTGCATATCCGTGTATTTTTCTTATGACTTACATGTGGTTGTTCCGCAATACTTGCATGCAATTTCACTTGGGTCATATTTCTTTTTTTTTTTTTTTTTTTTCTCGGGGATATGTTATTGGTGGATATTGTTTGGAAAGTGGTGATGACTTATATATGATGTCGGATATTGAGAGAGTTGTGATGGGTATACACATGATGTTAGATGTTTGGGGATTGATGACAAGTTTGTATATGATGTTGGATGTTTGAGAGAGTGATAATGAGATATTCTTGTTCCCTTACCTAGAGTTGTCTAAATAGCCAAAATTATTTTACCTAAATTAATGAGATATTCTTGTTCCTTTACCTAGAGTTGTCTAAATAGCCAAAATTATTTTACCTAAATTAATGAGATATTCTTGTTCCTTTACCTAGAGTTGACCAAATAGGCTAAATTATCTTCTCTTTTCACATGAGGTCATATGTTGGCCAATACACACCAGTCCCTAAGTGACCCATAGGCCTAATTTTAATGAATTTAAGAATGTTTCTTGTTCTATCTCAGATGCTCAGACTAATTGTATTATCAAATCACTTCTAATTTGCAGACGAGCCCTGTTATGCAATTTGCTTATGGTTTTCTTATTATGTAACATGATGAATGTTACAAAGCAATCATTATAAGTTATGTCAGATGCAAATTCTATTACTAAAAAGGAAAATCTATCACAAATTATTTTTGTACTTGCTCTCTCAGTTTCTACAGCTATCACACAGTACAAAGCAATCATTATAAGATATGAATATCGTCAAAACTAGGTTTCAAAGCAAAATGAATGATAATTTTTTCTCAGATGCATTGATGATATTTAATGAAAAAATTTGTTAAATTATATTGGTGCTATCATTGAAAATTTTAAAAAAAATTTAAGGAATATCGAATTTTTTAGCCAACTTTTGTTTTTGTTAAAAATATAAATGCATACGATACTTAATTAAATATAATGGATGAAATATTTGTCTTTTTCTTTTAATTATTTGTCAGTCTTTTGTAAGCGGCTTCCCAAAGCCTAAATCCTATTTCCGTCCTTGCATCATAAAATTAATTTGGGCAAATATGACATTTTTTCATAAAATTTAATACTAAATATACATCATATTTCATCAATATATCTTTTAAAAAGTATTCTCGAAAAAATACATTGATCATGTTTTTTTCTAATTTTTGAGAGAAAATGTTCAGACAAATATTTGCATTTTTTGCTAAAACATCTGCATGACGGTAAATTGGGGGAAATACCCAAAATTAAAACTTTTTTTAAGTTCAGTCCCTAGGTAATTATATTTTAACTCTGTACTCTCTAGTGAGATAACATCGTATTTTTCACCTCTCTAAGTTAATATTATTTTTTATTTTAAAAGGAAAAAAATATAAACCGAAAATCTCATTTTTTGTTCTTGTATCACAACCTAGCTTATAAAGTTCCACGTTTTATGTCAAATTATACCACATTATCGAAGGTCTAGTATCACAAATTCATGCAGACTATATATCAACTTAGATTTAATTAATATCATCATTCTATTCAATAACAATAACTATATCATATATTATATGCAAATTTAATGCAATGATATGAAATAAGATATAAAACTAAGTTTTAGTTTCATCATTTATCTTAAATTATCAAACATTCCATAATTATTTCATCACTTTTGATGTCTTTTTGTCATAATTCAAATATTTTTATCAACTTTTTTTCCCCAAAGAGAACAATATAAGTTGTGTACAAATTAGTTTGAACATTTTTTAATATAAGTGTTATGGTATGGTACGTTTGTGACAAATGATATATATGAAATGATATTGTCGTTGTATATGTTAAGGTGTACCATATGTTCGTGTTCATTGTACCACAATCTAGCTTATAATGTATTATGTCTTGTGTCAAAGTGTATCATATTATCGAAAATCTAGTACCACAACAATTCATGCATACTATATACTAACTTAGATTTAATTAATAGAAAAGTGTTTTAATAGAGAAATAAAATGAAAAACGGAAATAAAATTGAATTCAAGAGGAAAATTAGATAAAATATGAAATTGAGAGCGAATTAAAAAAAAAAATTATATATCAAAAGTGAAAAATATAATTTTAAAACATAAAAACTGAACATAAAATTGAGTTTATGATCGATGGTCGTAAATGGCTAAAAAGGCTAATCTTATTTACCAAACCTAGGGCGGCATTTTTGTAATTTACCGTTTTTATGGGGGTCAATGTCAAGTTTATTCTCTACTTGTTCTCGAGGTTTCCCCCATTCCGAGCTCGTTTTCTGGTTTCATTTCTGTCGTTTCTACCCCTTATATTCTTCGTGTCTAGGGTTTTATTTTTCGATCTCAACAAAATAATCAGTTACTGGAATCTAATCAATCGAAATGGTTAGCGAATCCTCTTCTCCGACTCTCAATTACGACTTTTTTGTCCATCGTTCAGATCTCGTTCTGTGATTTTTAAGATTTTTCACTTTTATTTTGCAGGAAAATGGAGGGGGGAATTTGGAAGCGCAAATTGAGTTGTTTTTGAATGTCGAAAAGCAGATGAGGCAAGCAGGTGATGTGGCAGGCACTCGTAAGGCCGTCACTGATATTCTGCAGCTGTGCTTTGAAGCCGGCGCGTGGAAGACGCTCAATGAACAGATTGTTCTTATCTCCAAGCGCCGTGGACAGTTGAAACAGGTCTAATATTGTCCCTCTTGTTTTTCGTTGTGAATGGTACTAGATTAGGGTTTTTTAAATTGATGTTATTTAATTGCTGAAAGTTGGTGCTTTTTCAGTTTTTGGATTTTAGTTTTTTTCTTCATTTTAATTTTAGTTCTGGCAGTTAATTTTTCTTGCATTTTTTGGGTTTGTATTGTTGTTTTTTGCTCAACAAAAGTTGGTTTGATACTGATTTTGGGTTTGTATGGATGGAGAGTGTATCTGGATTTCAAGTTATGGTATTGTAGTTTGTTTTCTGATTGATGGTAGAATAAGAATTATGAATGGAAGTTTGATTCATTATGAGGGTCATTCTGCTAGATAAAGTATGTTCCTTACATGGGAAATCGAAAAGAACAAGTGCTAAAATTTTGACAGGTTGATGCTGTTTTGAAAATTTACTCTACAAAATGATTCTTCCATTCTTTCTTAAGCTGTATGACCACCATTTTTCTCCAATCCATCATAGCTGGCTAGCAAATATAAGAAACTGCCCAGGCTACGTAAACAGTTATAACTTATATATGGTTGAGAACTTGACAAAGTTTACTATAGCAATGCAATTAAGTAAGTTGTACCACAATCACTCAGGGAGAGGGTGGGATAATGTTTAAAACTTGGATGATCAAGCTGACTGAGAGGCTGTGCCTCTCTGGGTGATTCTGTTTGGTCCGTTGAAACTCGTAAACATGGCAATACTGAAAACCTGAAGTAAATTATGATGATCCTTAGTGCCCGTGATGTTGTACCTCCTACTCTATCTCCATTTTGATCCTGAAGCATTCCAAAGAGCAAGTGTAGCCATCCCCTGATTGTTCTAACTCTTGTTGTTGAACCACGAGAGAGATTCGATGGGTACTTACTCATAGTCACTCTTTTTATCTAGATCAAATCACTTACTAGACATCATATACTTGTTTGTGCCCCACCAAGTTTCAGATTTAGATGTTTGAAATTGAATATATCATTATCTGTATGGAACTATCACATTGAAAAACATTGTTGAGCTATAATGTGCTTGTTGACAGATCCGCTGATTGGAGAATGTAGAAAGTTTCTGTAAATACATGACCATCTGTGTTGTGTCTTGCGGTGATGGCTCACTTGTCTCGTCACCTCATATCTGAATTTTTTTAGCAATTATTGTTGTATATCCTCTGGAGTTGCATAATGGGTTTTTTTGGTGTTATTATGTAGGCCGTACAAGCCATGGTCCAACAATCGATGCAATATATTGACCAGACTCCAGATCTTGATACTAAAATAGAACTTATAAAGACACTTAATAGTGTATCTGCTGGAAAGGTGATCCACTCTCATACTATCTCTTCTTTTCGTTTATTAGAAGACATCTGTTTTTGTTTTGGTAAAATCAAATTTATATTACGTCTGACAGATATATGTTGAGATTGAGAGGGCTCGGTTGATTAAGAAACTTGCAAAACTTAAGGAAGAACAAGGACTTATATCAGAAGCTGCAGATTTGATGCAAGAAATTGCGGTTAGTGAATGATAATCCTCTTTATTGGCGCTTTAGTTGTGATTCATGAGTCATATTATTCCTTTTGTCTCGAATTGTGCTAAAGTACACTGCTTAAACAAATTCTCTATTTCATTGACTCCTTGTATTAATTATTTGATGCTTTGATATGGTTGAACCTCTGGTCCTTAGTTATCGTGTTTAATGGTATTCAAGTATGTTTTTGGAAAAATTGTCTTAAGGTTTGCATAACAATTGCGTTGAGCCAATAGACATTTAATTTACAAGGCATATCTGATCTTCCTATCTGTTAATTGCTTATGGATATAATCTACAGGTGGAAACCTTTGGCGCAATGGCAAAAACAGAAAAAATAGCTTTCATTCTTGAGCAAGTATGTGGTTACTCCGTTTTTGTCCTTTTATTTCTTGATAGTTTCTGAAGTACTGGACTTTAGCTTATCTGATGTAGTGATTTCTTGTCCAAATTCATAGGTTCGCTTGTGTTTAGATCGCCAGGATTACGTACGTGCACAAATACTTTCAAGAAAGATAAGTCCTAGAGTTTTTGAAGCTGATATTTCTAAAGAAAAGAAGAAGCCTAAAGAAGGTGATAATATTGTTGAAGAGGCTCCTGCTGATGTTCCATCGCTGTTGGAGTTGAAGCGGATATACTACCAATTAATGATTCGGTACACACCATTTAGTTTTTATTGTTATATTTTCTACTGCTAGGTTTAATTTAAACCATAACTCCTACCAAACTATTGAACACGTTCATACGCAGGCAAAACATAAGAATATTTGGTGAGGTAACTAGTAAGGTACAACACTAGATATGTTTAGGCTTTACCATTGTTTCCTCTTAACTTTCAGCAGTAGGTTCTTATTTTCTTTCCATTCAGGGTGATTCCTGGTGCATGAAATTGTTTGTTTGGTCTTTAAGAATGCATACTCCGTCAAACATTTCTACCGTTCGACAATTGACGATCGTAGTTTTGCGACTTTAAATACCATAGAGTTTACTCTTGCTATTTAACCTTTTGTTCTTAAATATTTATCTGATGAATTTCTGACATCAAGATGGCCATGCCCCATGCTCAAAATGTTTAATTGACTTCCATATGGTGTAGGTATTATTCACATAGCAATGATTACCTGGAAATATGCCGGTGTTACAAGTCAATATATGAGATTCCATCTGTGAAAGAAGACACCGTGCAGTGGACACCGGTAAGGCCTTTATTGCTTGGTTCTGTAATGAACCTTGTAATTGCTTGAAATAAGGTGTATTATGAGTTTATCTTTTCTTCGCTTATATTTTTGCTTCTTTTTATCCCCTGTTTCTGCTGATTTTGTCTTTGGCACTTTGGCCGTATTTCATGCAGGTGTTGAGAAAAATATGCTGGTTTTTGGTCTTGTCGCCTCATGATCCGATGCAGTCTAGCCTTCTTAATGCAACTCTGGAGGATAAGAATCTTTCAGAGATCCCTCATTTCAAGTTGGTTTTTTAAATATAGTTGTGGTTGTGCTTTGCCGTTTCCTGTTCTTTACACAGTATTGTCCTCAATTTCATCAATACTTGTCTTGGCTGCCATTAGGTCGATGTTGAAGCAGCTAGTTACCATGGAGGTTATTCAATGGACATCTTTGTGGAACACCTTCAAAGATGAATTTGAGAATGAAAAGAACATGCTTGGTGGTTATTTGGGAGAAAAGGCAGCTGAAGACCTTAAACTCAGAGTAATAGAACATGTAATGCTCCAATACCCTGGTTTTTGAGTGTACTCTGTAATTAATCTTCATTGCATATTTTGATCATATATTACATTATTCTGGTTATCAGCAATTAAGATCTTCTACGTTACATGATTTTCATGCAGAACATCCTTGTCGTGGCAAAATATTACTCACGGATAACTTTGAAGAGACTTTCAGATCTATTATGTCTTAACATACAGGTATATGCCATTATTCTTCATAGAACTGTTAATTATGCTCTTCAACCCCTTCTGTGTTTGTCAACTGATATTGGTAATTTTTTTATCTGAAATGATTCTTTGATTTCGTTTGGAGTTCTCCTGAATTTTTGTTTCACTTTTTTTGAGTTTAAAGAAATCACTGCTAGAAAATCTGTTTACTTTTGACCAAAACATAAGATGTCATGAGCCAATACCGCATTCTGTTCGGCTTATTGTCTCACTTGCAAGAAAAAAGCCATGCAGTAGGAAATTGAGGAGTTGTGTATGAATGTCCTATTTTTTTTTTTTTTAAAGAAGGAAATTGAATCTGTTTTGATGTAATAATGAATATGTTGAAGCGAATATACTCTTCTCTTTATCGTCACAGGAGACTGAGAAACATCTCTCTGATATGGTGGTCTCAAAAGCATTGGTGGCGAAGATAGACAGACCTATGGGTGTAGTTTGTTTCCAGGCAGCCAAGGACAGCAATGACATTCTGAATTCTTGGTCTATGAACTTGGAGAAGCTGCTCGACCTTGTAGAGAAGAGTTGTCACCAAATTCACAAGGAGATGATGGTCCACAAAGCTGCACTAAGGGTTTGATTGAACAAAACCTTTTTCGAAACAAAATTTGTGTTTGAATGAATCTGTGGCAGACAACATGGTTTGCCATTCTGATGACTGGGCAACGACACACGTCGCTTGCTCCAATTATTTGGCTCCTGACATTTCACAGTTTTTTTCTGAAGTCCTATCTTATGCTTGAATCTTTCATTGCTACAATTAAGATTTACATTGCTGCTGAGGAACAAGCGAACTTCTGTGCTTGTACTTTGTTGTGCTCAACCTTATCATTTACTGGCAAACTTGTATGCTGCTGATACCATAATACCTAAAGATGAAGTGAACACACCTAGTCATGAATCTTGGCCTTTTCTTGTGCTGGCTTTTTTTTTTTTTTTTTTTTTATCGATTTGAATTGATTGCATGTGACGATTTGTGGTTTTGCTGTTCGTTACTTTTTTGTTTTGTTTTGATTATGTTTCTTTTTCAATGGAAATCCTTTCGCGTATACCAAGTAAAGTGATATTTGTTTTCATAGAGATTGTCATCTAGTTATTATGATATAAAATATTTGATTTAACGTGGATTAAATCCAAAAAATGAATATTTTGTATAATTAACTAGCCAAGATGAACTAAATTATTCTGAAGTAAATAATGCCATTTAATCAAGCGACAATAAAATAAATATTAAGGGAAATTCAAATTTTAAGAAAATGACGGAATGCATGATAGATCCCCGAGTTTTGGTAACGACAACAATAATTTATTGTATCATATCAAGCCCTCGTTTGTTTTGTGTTACAGTCACTCAACCGTTTCAGTAAAATCCATTCAACCGATCTTGTAATTCTAAGTTACTCGATGTCTCATGCGCATCAAACAGGATTTCAGAATATCGGAATGTTTTTCACAAAAGCCTACGCACAGAGCTAGTTACTTTATGTTGTCAGTTGTCATTTTCTATCATATTTGGTAATTTTCAATATGATAATCAATTGAAAGGTGTGGTAAATCAAGAAAGGATGACGGTTGCATTAATGCTCATTTAATGGGCTACATTCGAATGTTAAATGGAAAAATTCAAAAGATAATATAAATAGAGAATGTCAAGAACTAAAAACAAATAGAAAGATGATTAAATTTTGCATTCTTAAAAGACTTCTGAACACTTTTCATTTTGATTTTTTCTTACTGTTCATCTGTCATCGCTTCAAAGAATACTTATTCAGATCATCAAGGATTTCAGTCAAACTACTCGATCGTTCCTTACCAAGATTGTTAGAGAAGTTTTTCGACAATATGAATCAAAGAATTCTTCATCTTATTTCTGTATTGTATTGGTTGTCAGGCTCTTTGTGATGCATTGCTTGCTCAAACTTCGTTCCAGACCTTGCACAGAGTCTAGGCCTTGTTTTTCGAGATTTTCCTTAGCTCACATCTAATCATAGTTCCTTGTTTTCCAGGCTAATTCTAACGTGGCATCACAAAGTTTGATTTTCTTTTCTATTTTCGAGCTTTCTCCATATTTTAATCAAACCTACATACAATAAAACAAAACATGAGATAAAAATGTCAAATAAGTACGAATACGACAAAATAAACTCATAAATTCGTTATAGGATTGGTGCTTGTCAGGTTCTAAGTTGTGATAAAAAATTCAATCCAAACCGATTTTAAAATTATATATCTTTAATTTTATATATAGATAATTTGATTTTTTTATATAATATGATTGGTATTATAAAAAATTGGCAATATATGTTACTTTTATAAATTTTAGATTTTCGATTATTTAAATTGAAGTTGAATGAATGTAGAAGATAAGAGTCTCACTTTTTTGAAGTGCTATAGCAGATGATGGTGGAGTTTTTTTAAAGATAAACCACTTCATTCTGATTTTTTAAAAGGAAATTCTTTAGGTCACTATCATGCATTATAATGTTAAATTGTTTAATATCTATATACATATTGATTTTTATCTATTTATAATAGCTATTTTAAAATTTTGCAAGACGGATCTCTTATTTGGGTCATTAATGAAAAATATTATTTTTTATGCTAAGAGTATTACTTTTTATTGTGAATATCGATAATGTCACATATAAAAATCCATGAGAACGTCTCACAATAGAGCTACTCGATAACAATCCGAGTAAGAAAATCATGCACAACAAACAAATGCCGTGTTGAAACAACTTCTAATCTATAATAAAAACAAAACCACAAAAAAAAAATATTACGAGAATTTTTTATCATCCACATGATTACATGAACTCGGATGGCCGCCACCGCTGCTCCGGCTAAGTTCGGTTCCACGTTTAACGTCCAATGGTGGTTCAGCTACTGATGTATAAAACACCGGGCAATGGGGTAACTCTGATGAGTAACCCGAACTCGAGCCCGTAGAATCATGCCCTTGTGTATCATCACCAGGAATCACCATCCCCGAAGAAAACCTTGAACTCGAACTTTCAAACTGAGATTGGCTATAGACAACAGGCTCCGAATAAGTCGAAACTGCGAAAACCTGTTTCGAATAAAGATTCTTTTGATTTTGATCAGGCTGCTGTATAAGCCTGACATTTTCAGGGAAGTTGAGCTTCGCTTTGCTGCCACGGAATTGTAGTGCTGCTTCGTCGTAGGCTTGAGCGGCATCCTCGGCCGTGTCGAACGTGCCTAGCCAGACCCTTGTGGCTTTGCATGGGTCCCTTATTTCGGCAGCCCATTTTCCCCAAGGCCTCTGCCTCACACCCCTATACTTTCTGTTGGTTGGTTTTGAGGATGTCATGTATTCATTGGTACTGATTTTGTGGTGATGATGTTCGTATTCATATGTTGCCGCTGCTGTTGATGTTACTGTAGTTATTGTACTTTTAATCGTGCTTGGAGTAGCTTCTGTAGTTTGTATCATCAAGCTATAAATTAAGAACATGGTAATGCATATACAGCATAACTAAAGTTTATGGAAAAAACTAAAGGATCTCGATCGCCGATCGGCCTGGTCCTCAAATCTTTTTCTTTTAACGTAATTTTTGACAGTAAGAGTTGCAAAGTTCATCCATGTTTTGATAGAAAGATTTGTAGTGGGATTTCCATATTCATGCACACTCACACGCGTACATGAATTTGCATTATGGAAACGAACATTTACACGTACAATTAAGAAAATTAAACCTGATAAGAATGTTGCATTGGAACTTCTAATCGGATGTGCTCTGCAAAAAGGAGAAAACTGATCATCATCGGTATAATCACGAGTAGTTTCCTTCTCACGCCTCCTTTTGTGTGCAGATATTGAAGGACGGCCACCGCCACCGCCCCCACCGCCCATTTCCACCGCCGTGTGATCACAGGCAATCACGTGAGTTAAAGCTGACACCATAACCGACATTTCTTGCTCTTTGTTTACTCTAGAAGCCATTGGCATAAACCAACAAATTTCTGGGATTGCTCTCTCTCGGATACACACATGTAACGTTCCGTACCTGAAGAGAAATTTATATTGATATGATATGATACAAAGGAATATATATATATATACTCACTGTAAATTTAGGATCCGATTCCAGCAAATGTCACTAGTCCACACGCAGATTTCGAAATTATCCCGAGCCTGAAATCAAGAATAAGACCGTTAGAAGGGAGCCAGGAGAGTGTCCTGGCTTAGCCCCTCCGACGCTCAAGTCAGAGACTGAGGATATAAGTGGAGAGCAACTGAGGGTGCTGCTGAAAATAATATAGTGAATGAAATATCATACGCTTAAACCTGACATTTATAGGAGAATACTTGAGCCCTTAATGAGCTTGTCTTCCATTTGGGCTAGGGATGGGCCAGGGATAGTAAACTCATCCATAAGTTATCAATTAATATATATATATTATATATATATATATATATTTGCATGGATCGAGTATATATAGAAATAGTATTATACGTGGAAAGCATATATATAGATTCTAGAAAGTTGACAAGACCAAGCTTCCGCACACGGACCGTAATGTAGACAGAGACGTCGGAGGGCATTTTATATACTAATTAAGATTCTTTTGGGAGGGGGACCATGGGAGATGAGAGAGGCCTTTTCTTTGCATGCAAAAATGAATTTAAACCCAAATCAATTAGGTCTAAGCCTAGAAACTGGAGGATAACAAGAAGATTATAAGTCTATTAGTGATTAAAAATGGTTTGAATAAGTCGTGTAGCGTGTAGTTAATGGACGAGATCGTGGAAAATATCATGGGCAGTGAGGAGAATGGGATAACCATCCGGACGTCTGAAGAAAAAGAAAGAATCGGCACGAACACAAGATACACACGCACACATTGAACTGAGCAAATTCTCTGCAAATTTCAATCTTCATATTTTAAGTTTTCGTAGAATTTCATTAGGATATATAATTAGTTTTTCAGCATCTTCATTCTAATTTCTTTAGTCAAATTTATTATAATTTTTAGTATTTGGTGAATTCCTGCTAGTTTGTGAATTCAAAATTATGTTGGGGATTTATTGCATCATTTTCCAATTTTAATCATTTTGTTTTAAGGCATATCAATTTAGAAGATTAGAACTAAAGATTGAATTTAGAGTTCACTTTCGCTTTATTTATGGAAGTTAGATTTTTATGTTTTTCACACAAATCGTTGCATGTTGAACCTGACATGCCCATAAATCAACAAAATTGGCACGCTCAGTGGGACGTGAAATATGCCATCAGAGAAAAAGAAATTCTGAGAAATGAATGATCAGGAGTTCTGAAGATGTAAAGGTTCAACAGAGAAACATGAAAGCAAACGATCGAGTTTAGCGTTATGAAGTTTAGTGAAAAGTATTTGTCACTTAAATCAACATATATTATACATGCATTATACTTGACATAAAAAGTAATATTTTGCACTCTAATCAACATATATTTCTCCATAACAGAATTTAAAAAAATAGATTTTTGCAAAAAAAAATATACTAATGACTATAAAAAGTAATATTCTTACCCAAATTAGCATATATTTCAATATTTCTTCAATATATAACTAACAAAATCATATTTTTATAGTGGAAAATAATATTTTAGATATTAAAACTAAATTTTTCTTAGTTCGGGTACAATCAAAGGATATCTGTCTCACAGCCATGAGAAGGTCTCATTAAAGTTTTTGTTATTAAATTCATCATGAATATGATATTATCGATATCAAGATAACAAAAAATAATGCGTTGATCAAGATAATTTTCATCATATCATATACAATCATGCTCGTACCTGAGGTAAGGCGCGTGAGGCGACCGTCTTAGGGGCCATAACCTACGGGAGTCAAAAAAAATGTTTTAAATAAAGTAGTATGATATTTGTATGAATGAACATTTGTCATTTTCCGTAAGTCATAGATTGTGGTAATGATTTAACTCAAATCTCTTAAATTGTATAATAACTCAGCTTCATATTCCGATTTCTCTATCATGCAAAGACAATTATTGCATCAATAATATCTCTCCCGATAATTGCACTTTTTACAATAAAAGTAATTGGACCCGTGGCCTTGACTCTGATACTAATTGTAGAACCAAATGTTTCCCACTTTACTAAAAGATTGAGGTAATCGAATTTAAAATTTACTTTAAAATATTTTCTAAAACATTTGTATTAAGAATTCCTAAAGGAATTTTTTGTTGAAAAATTTCAATGTGT
Organism: Primulina tabacum; assembly: GCF_025594145.1. Classification (NCBI taxonomy): domain Eukaryota; kingdom Viridiplantae; phylum Streptophyta; class Magnoliopsida; order Lamiales; family Gesneriaceae; genus Primulina; species Primulina tabacum. The sequence goes on along the minus strand of NC_134562.1, from coordinate 31,415,334 downwards.
CTACGTTGCATTCTGGATTAGGCCCCAAAAATTAACTATTATTTTTCATTTTTCTCTTTTTTTGTATTGATAAGTCCATTAATAAATGATTTTAAAAATAAAAAGTTTCATATATTGATTAGGGCATGATTTACAAATTTGTCACCTCTGCTATCAATTCATATGATTTTTTTAATGAAACGAATGTAAAATTTATACAACCGAGATATATATACACACACCAATTGAAATGCCTTCTAAATTTACAAGTTATATGACTTATAATCATCTATATAATAGATGAAAAATATGCAATATATGAATCAAGAAAGTTTGTTTCCCTTGAGTTTTGATAATCCATAGAACTGCGATAAATATGATAAAAAAAATATTAAAAACTATAGTTCAAATTATACAAATAAAGATTATGTTTCGAAACATATATTAATGTAAAAAATTTAAGTTCGACTCAGACCCCTAAAATCTAATATACGACACATTCACAGCAGTGGTGGTGTCATGCTTATTATATTAAGACTGCGTTTGGTTGGGAGGATTAGGTGGGTTTATAAATTTTAACCCACCTAATCTTATGTTTGCTAGGATTTTTATTTAGCCAAGTCATTTCTATAAATGATTAAGTTATATTAACTGGGATAAAATAATCATTCCTCACTCCCTAGGATTATTTATCAAACTCTTAATCCAACTTATTTTTTCAATTTTACCATTCTTCTATATCCAAACTCACCAACACTTCCCGCAACCGGCCGGCCGCCACCGGCCAACCGCCGGCAGATCGGCGCCGCTGCCACCTGCTGGCCGACCGTCGCCACCGCCAGCCACCACACCGCCGCCGAAGTGGAGGGCAATTTTGTCAATTGATCAAAAGATTCTTAATTATTCAATTCTTAATAATCATATCAAACATAATATTATTTTATCATTATCTACTTCAACCGAACGTAACCTAAATAATTTTCCATCTGAACTTAATGCGGTGATCTAATAATAGATCCTCCTTGTAATTAATTTAATGTATTAAATTTTGACTTGCATTACTTTACACTAGTATATAATTATTAATTTACTTACTTTTATAACAGATTTGACATAGATTGAGCGCCAAAATTTCTAGCCACCGTACCGACTGAGTCTCATCTTTGATACTCATTTTGCCCTTTAAATGAAATTTTCGAATTTTGATTTCAAATTTTTTGATTTAATCATACAAACAAAAATCAAGCGAATTTCAAATTTTCCACATGTTGAGCTGTGCAATATAAAAAGTTCTTTTTATAATTAATTTGATTTATATTCAAATATGAGTAATATCATAATTGTAAAAAATAATGACGGATCACACAACAATTTAAAATGATTACATATTGCAATTTGAATTGATTATATTTAAACGAGAGACATACTATAATTATGAAAAATAATGAGAAATTAACTTCCAATTTTGAAATAATGAATTTTTTTAAAAAAAGACAACAACAACAACAACAAAAAGGATTGAAATGTCCAATTAATTGGTCCAAAATTTACAACCTTATGCGGAATCCACGTGAATTGAAAATGTAAGTCATCGTTGACCACTGTCAATCACACCCAAAATTTATTTAAATTGTACATTCAGTTCTCCATAATACTCAAAATGACCTGGGATTGAAAAAAATAAATAAATAATAAAAAATTAATAGTTTGATTATATACTTTTGTTGTTGTTGTTATTATTATTATTAATAGGATGGTTATAAAATTTACAACAAAATCGTTCATAATTATTTCAAATTCCATGACATGTTTGGATAGACAAAATTGAAATTAATTTCAAATCGTTTTCATATAAAGTTAAGCATTTCTAACAGAAATCGTAACAAATACAATCAAGTATTAAACTCTAACATAAAGCAAATTTTTAATTTCTTCCTCTGAATCAAATCTTTCGATCTAAATACAGCCTTATATTCATGTGCGTGTCAAAATAACACGGAGTTTTATTTTTACAATCCAAGTTTGCTACGATAAATCCCTCTAGATAAAATACTTCTAATTTTTCAAACCAAATTTATTCCGAGAAAAAAAAAAGGATTCAAATGAATATGCAAGTCACAACTCAACCAAATCAAATTTGTATTTATTTATTTTTTTAAAAAAAATCAAATTTGTACAAATCCAAGAAGATTCAATTTGTACAAATCCAAGAAGATTCCACAAGTAGAAGTCATTGATTGGAAGAGTATTAATATCACATCTACACCTTCACACCCGCGCAAGACCCAGCTTGCTCTGGCTGTCTTTATTCTTCATCAGCCCTGTTTTTCTTTTTCTCATATTAATTTCGTCTCACGAATATAGATTTATTTATTTTTCACATAAATTAAGATAATCGATTTAAAAAAATTACAAACGAATTTTATTTTATCTTTACTTCATTTTTTCAAAAAATAATTATACGTTTTCAAAACTTACATGGTGGAGATGATGGGGTCGGTATTCACAAAGGAGGTCGCAGTGATCGGGTCCGATCAATTTTATTTTATAGAAGAAAAAAAATCGACTCCCATTGAAAGAAAAATGGAACCACCCGCGCTGTTAGATTTGAACCAATGACTCTCGCGGTTCCACAGTGAAAAGAATATTACTAATTATAGATACTTGATCATATATTTGGCAAGCCAAAAAAAATGACGACCATGTATAAGTGAGATGGAGGGAATAGTTATTGTATGTACATATATATATATATATATATATATATATATATATTTTTTTTTTGAAATGATATATATATAATTTTATAAATCCCAATTAACCTTCTTTGGATTTCATATGGTTTCATGATGAGAAAAATAAATTTATATTTTCATATTTTCTGACTAAAGAATTTCGTTTCTAAAAATTTCAACGCATCACTTTTAGTCATTAAATTTTAAAAAATTTACATTATTGAAATAATCTCGATTACATTATTGAAAAGTAATCAAATACTAACACCGTAATTTTAATAAGTTTGGAAGTTTTAATAATCTTATCTTCGAAAAATATAATAATAATTATTATAATAATAACAATATTTATATTTATAAAAAAGAATTTATACATTTTAGTAGGGATTACAACTTTCTTTGAATCCATTGGAGATTACGATAACCAACTCAAATGGAGGACGATGTTGTGAGATTGTTTTAGACTAGACTAAGGCAAAAAATTTTGTGAGACGGTCTCACGGGTCGTATTTTGTGAGACGGATATCTTATTTGGGTCATCCATGAAAAAGTATTACTTTTTATGCTAAGACTATTATTTTTTTATTGTGAATATCGGTGGGATTTACCCGTTTCACAGATAAAGATTCGTGAGACCGTCTCTTTAGAGACCTACTCCTAAACTAAATCATGGGTAATCGGGTTCGGGGATGGATGATAATGGTTGGAAGTAATAAAAAAATTATTAATATAAAGCTTAAGCTATTTATGTGAGATGATAGTGTTGAGATAAACTATTTCTAATATTTTGTTATTTCTTCCGTTATGTTTAATTTTTTTCTTATTCGTCTCTTAAAAATTGTCTAAATATGTACATATTATTGAAATAATTCAAATTTAAAAAACAGAATTATAGATGGTAATAAGTTATTTGTGCAAACTATAGATATTTAATCTTTCGAAGAATATAAAGATGATAACGAATATTGAATACCCGACAAAGATGATGACGAAGATTGAAGTGAATTGGACGGAGAAGAAGGAATTCGATTTATTGTCATCCCTAAATTTCAGCATGTCAACTAACAAATTTACAATTATGATTTTTTTATAAAATAAACCATCCATTTTAATTTCTATATTTTTAAACTAACAAATTTACAATTATGATTTTTTTATAAAATAAACCATCCATTTTAATTTCTATATTTTTAAATGATTTATTATATACTTTAACTACAAATTTTAATCAATTAGATCCTTTTATCCAAGCTTTGTTTGTGTTAATAATTTATATACAATACTATTATAAAGTTTCGATCATATATACAATAAAAATAATATAATATATATTTATATATAGATATGTGATTATCTATTGTTCGGTTAAACGTGTATGAGTGAGATTAGTATTGGGATAGATGACCTCTTGAGAAGTTCTTATCGTCAAACTGCCGACGTTGTGCGACTTGATCTGATTGGCTAGGCAGGGCACAAAAGAGTGACGTCGGATCTTAACAGGAATTATTGTTTATGTTAGTGACATGGCTGACAGTAAAAAATAAATAAAAGACTGATCTCTAAGAGATATGAGACAGCACCAGCAGGTAGTGTTGGAAATTTGAATCAAATTTAGAGTTTGAATAAAAATTATGTCTCATGAATGTGGGAGTCTCTTTTGGCTCTCCACATTCTTGAGTTAGTTGTGTTCATTATTGTGGAAGTGTCTTTTTACTTTCTACATTCTTGAGTTAATTGAAGAGTTTTGACTCTTCATATTCTTGAGTTAATAGAAAAATTAATTGAGTTAATTAATCTTGCATAACTCTTGGTGTGCATTTTGGGGCTTATAAATAGCGTATTCATTTTCTCATTTCAAACATATGAAAATCTTCTCTTTCAAATATTCTTTTGCATTTCATATTGTTAGCTTTTCATTTGGTCTCCGTTAAATCTCGGTGATAAAGTAAATGTACGTTTTCAGTTTGCCGTAGTAGTGTCTCGTACTAAGTCACTGCTGGTTGTTTCGTTGTATCCTAGGAAACAGACGTCCGTTGAAACCTCGAAGAACATACTGGATGGAGCGAATCTATTTTAAGGAAACTGTAATCGCTACAGGCCTCAGTTTGATTTTGATTTCCTTTGCACGATATTCTTACTGTAAACATCAAACTTGATTCGGTTACTGCTTTATCTTTACGAGTTTGTTTCTACGCTACTGTTATTAGCATTGTTCCCAACATGTAGACACACATCTCCCCTGACTCATGCGTCTAACGGCCAGACTCATTATCACTTAAGTAGGTGCACTCAACGATAGAGAATTAGTAAGTCAGATTTCTAATAGATATAAGACAGCACCATCAGATAGGCACACAACTCCCTAGACTCATGGGCTTAACAATCCGACTAATTAGCACCCAAGTAAATACACTCTGCGTTAGTATAAGAAAATAAAGTTGTATCTTGGTTACCATCATAATTTTAGTTTTTAAATTTTTTATTCATTTTTTGCCTCTAAAATAAAATAAATATCCCAATTTAGTTATGGTTATATTTAAACATAAAATTAACAATGGGGATTATTTTTGTAATAGTTTTTAAAGTTAAGAAAATATTTAGAGATCAAAAATGTTTTGGTAGAAAAGTATGAGAACTAAAAATATATTTCTCACATTCCCTATGATGATGACATAACAAGTGGATGTATAGTAGAACAATTACGTAATTAATCTTTCAAACACTCTATCAACCATAAAATTTGTCCGTTTGTTTCTAGCCATGGATTTGACGGTTCTAGAAAACAAAAATCAAAACCAAGACCAAGTAAAAGATTGTTCAAATTACACCATTGCTGTATCTTCACAGATATACATCACCAATACATGTAGAATGGCACTAAAATTTTCCATACACGTTGAATAGGCAGATCGGAGTTACGAGTAACTACAAACACAATACCAACAACTGAACCTCTGCACATTAACACTACAATTTAACATGTAAAATATGTTCAAAGACCTATTGTAACAAAGGTTGAATGACTTTTCTGCTCTTTGTTTTTTTAAAAAAATTTCAGTGAACTTTATATTGTTCATTCATCGTATTCTCACCCGGAAACCGTACCATTTCATACTGGAAATTCTTCGAGATTTATAGAGATGTTGTAGTGGTTGTAACAAAATAAATATGGAGATTTGTATCGACGGGCCAACGACAAACAGTCTATATATAGATATTCTGAAACAAGCATGTTAGAATCACGCTTAATTCCATTTAACAAACCACAGATGCATCAAATGGGTAATACAAGTCTTTTTCCTGTTTTTGTGAATATTTTTCTAAACTATAAAGTATACGCTACACTAAACATCAGTTTAACTTCAGAAATTAGCAGACATTCACCCATCCATCTTTGGGGAACCATGAGGATTACAAGTGTCAGAAGGACATCTTGTTGGCCAAAAGCACTCCCCAGCGTAACTAGATATTGATTCATTCAAAGCATAGGAACCAAACACCAAAGTAAAGTTTACTTTCAAGCTCTTAACTTCCACAGGCCATGCACTCTTCTCGGTTAGTCAAAGAGCATACCATTTGTGCCATCTTCGAGTTATCGTCCTCAGTTTCCACCTTCAGGGTATCCTGCAATTAATCATAAAATCACATCATATTCAAGTACAATCGCAGTCAAATAGGAGGTAACACGATAAAGTTCAACCTTTATCAGAGAAGTGTCAACTGTAAATTTGATAGCATCAGCTGCAGCACGAGATCTTAGATAATACATTCCTGTCTTCAAACCCTTCATGGAAAAGTACGAGAACATGATAAATCTGATAAAACTACCAAACCAAGATGAACAAGCAATGTATTTAAAATCCAAAAGCAGAGAATACGCACTGTGTTCGGTAACCTTGAATAAAAAGGATAGAATGAGAAAACACTAAATTTGTTTTTTGCTTACCCTCGACCAAGCATGGAAGTGCAAGGAAGTAAGCTTTCCAAAGCTGGGTTGGTCCATGTGGATATTTAGGCTCTGACTTTGGTCTATATAGCATCCACGATCAACAGCCATATCCACCAAGATTCGTTGTTTGATCTCCCAAACAGTTCTGAAATGGAAAGTTGAACTAGCATGGGAAATAGGATGTTTGAAGGAACATAACATAAAGCTCACAAAGTTCAAAATCATACCTGTAAATCACTTTAAGCGCTTCAGGAATCTCAGGAATCCTCATAACAGAACCATCCTCATAAATTATCTTATTCTTAAGAGCAGGAGTCCAAAGGCCCAACTCCGTCAAATCATGCAGAAGATGCTTGTTCACTACAACAAATTCACCACTAAAAAGAGCAACAGGATTTAAATTACAACCATGTTAACAAATGTTGGATTTGGTTAACATTAATGAGTTTTAATAAAAATAACCTAAGAACTCTGCGGCTGTATATATTGGAAGTATATGGCTCAAAGCACTCGTTATTCCCAAGAATCTGGCTAGTTGAAGCAGTGGGCATGGGTGCAATAAGAAGTGAATTTCTTACTCCATTCTCTGCTATCATTTCTCGAAGAGCATCCCAGTCCCATCTATCTGAAGGTTTCACGTCCCACATGTCGGGCTGGAGAACTCCCTGAAAGATACAGAAGTAATTTGATAGACAGCAACAAGGGTATAAATGTTTGTTTAAATGTACAAACAAAATCATTTATTATTGTCATTAATAATTCAATATCTTGTCATGAACAAATTCTCAGGTAACTGGGATGGCCGAGCTCTCATAGAAAGACAACAGTGAAAACTAATAACATGTCAGACAGATAGGAATGAAGTTGCAAAAGCTCTTCCAAGTATACCTTGCTTACAGGACAGCCATTATATGTCTCATAAGGACCTTCTCTTTCAGCTAGTTCACATGATGTTTTCAAAGCATGGTAGTATATGGTTTCAAATATGTCCTTGTTCAACTGTTGAGCCTGTAGTTGAGATTAGATGTGATAAACCTAAATAATTTAGTAAAGTAAATAATAATTCATGAAAGCTTAACAGCATACCTCTGGAGAATCAAAAGACATTCCAAGTAAGATAAAAGTGTCAGCAAGGCCTTGTACTCCAATTCCTATTGGCCTATGACGGAAATTGGACAGTTTTGCAGTTTCAACAGGGTAATAATTGACATCAATTATCTTGTTGAGGTTAGCAGTAACTATAGCAGTAACCTGAAAAAACATCAAATTAGGGGAGTTGAAGACCAAAATTTCTAAGCAGATTACATGCATCAACCATATCGCTAATTTAATTGAAAATCATAAATAAATTAAATCACCTCAGCCAGTTTATCAAAGTCAAAATATCGGTTTTTAGAGCCTATGCTGCCAACAAGCTTTGAGGGTTGTGATTCCAATGGCACACCCTACGACAAAAAATATGAATAGATATGAAAGTCAAAAGGTAAAACAAATGCAGGAATCTATAAAAATCATACGCTTTATGTAGATATCAACCTTTTCCATTACATATCGTGGCAGAGCAATTGATGCCAGATTACAAACAGCAGTTTCTGTTGGACTTGTGTACTCAATTATCTCTGTACACAAGTTAGAGGATTTTATGGTCCCCAGGTTTTGTTGGTTGCTTTTCCTATTGCAAGTGTCCTAGACAACGAAAGAAAAACAGATATCAGTTAACAGGATGAATTCATTCAAAAGAAGCATGAAATAAATTATAAACAATGATGTGACATAATAGTCTAGGACACCTTATATAGCATATAAGGAGTTCCTGTTTCAATTTGTGATTTCAAGATTTCAAACCAAAGAGAATGTGCTTGAACAATCTTCTTGGCTTTGCCCTGCATAAAAAATAAAAGGTCAAATTCAAACCCCGTTCATTAAACAAAGACCATCAGGGACTCGCATTAAACTGTCAGAAAGCAGTTCAGCTCACCTCTCTCTCATATCGAGTGTATAAGGCCTCAAATTCTTCACCCCAACAATCAGCCAACCCAGGAGATTCATTTGGACAAAACAATGACCACTGTCCATTAGATTGGACTCTTTGCATAAATAGATCAGGCACCCAAAGAGCATAAAATAGATCTCTGGCACGATGCTCCTCCTGAAAAGGTAGGAAATGGAAAACCATGATGACATAAACAAAGGGACTACAACCATCACAATTTTGTGGGCACAATAACAAAAACAATTACAACACACGTGCATCTTAATCAGTCATGATGTAGTCCCAACAGTTAAAGCTATACCTTTCCATGGTTTTTCCTCAAATCTAAAAACTCAAAGATGTCAGCATGCCATGGCTCCAAGTACACAGCAAAAGCACCTGTTTTGTCATAAACAGTGAAAGGATGTCAATATATGACATTTATGCAAGTTTTCTACCAATGAAACAAAAAACTAGGCACGAGGCAAACCTTTTCTTTTGCCACCCCCCTGGTCCACATATCGAGCAGTGTCATTGAACACTCGAAGCATCGGAACAATTCCATTTGATGTACCATTTGTTCCACGTATGTAACTTCCAGTAGCACGAATATTATGCACAGACACACCAATTCCTCCAGCAGATTTGCTTATAATTGCACACTCCTTCAGAGTATCATATATTCCTTCAATGCTATCATCTTTCATGCATATTAAGAAGCAGCTGCTCAACTGTGAGAAAAAACCATGTAAGTTGCCAAGATGAATTGCATTGCTGCAAAAAATAAATAGAAACCCTTCCAAATAAAACCACGTAAATAGGATTTTCACGCCCAAATAAATGATGTAACTTTCAAAAAGTCGATAGAGTTACAGCCTTCATGCTCAACATACTTGAGGCTTTGGTGTTCCCGCGTTGAAAAGGGTAGGAGAAGCATGAGTAAACCATCGCTGGGACAACAGATGATATGTTTTTATAGCTGAATCTACATCATCCTTGTGGATCCCAACAGCAACCCTCATCAACATGTGTTGAGGCCTCTCAACAACCTTCCCTTGGATCTTTAAAAGGTAAGACCTTTCAAGGGTTTTAAAACCGAAATAATCATAGTCAAAGTCTCTGTCATATATGATTTCGCTGTCAAGGCGAGCAGCACTCTGTCAAGAGAAAATGAAGCAGTATTAACACATCAGCATCAGCAAAATAATATTAGAACACATATGTTAGCAGCAACCTTCAATAAAAAAAATATCGCAGCATAGTTCTGAGTGTCTTGTTGTGACTGGCTTTGTTTTTTTTATTAATATTTTATTTTTATAACTTTTTCCATTTGGCTGATTCACAAAGTTACCATAAACCAAGTGCATGACCGAACAGCTTATAAAATTAACAGAATTACCCTAACACATTGCGGTCCAAATATTGTTCCCTAATGAATCCGTTGTCAATTAGCACCATAGACAAATGCTACTTTTATTCTACAAGTTGGTTCAAAAGTAATATATGAGAAAACAGAAGTCTGAGATACCTTCATAATTATCCCATAAACATCATCCGATATCAAAGGAGCCTTCAGTCCTGATCTCTCACTGACATGATAGTACATATCTTTGATCCTGCGGTATAAATTATAATGTAAAATTAGGAAATGAATCTAATAGAAACGAGCAAATTTGTGATAGTGAATGCACGTATATGCATGTGCGAATCACTTACGTCTCCGAGAAAGATTTCTTTGTATTCTTGTGTAGATTAGAAACAGCAATCCTTGCCGCCAACTGCATCAGTTTAGATAAGCTCTAATAAAATTCTTTACTCAAGTCTAATCACATGTTCATTAGAGAATATCTCTTTTTCCCCTTTTGGCCGATCATATTTTAAAACTAACTAAAACCCACAAATTCTCAAACACGAGTATGAATCATACACTTGCAAGTATGAATAATGGGAAAGAAACATCAAAGTCAAAAATTAAGAAATTTAGTCATTGTGGAAGAGAATTTCATAACCATTTTCAGATATCCATTGCACATCAGATCTGCGTATGTTGATATAATTTGTAAAGAACTTATAATCTAAATCAGCACCCAGATCGAGGACGAATGAATTGTTAAACAAAAATCATCAAAGAAACATATAATAAACGTAGATGTCAATAATACGCTGAACAAGACAAACAAAAGAATCACCAGAAATGGATCACTTCACAGTAATTACAGAATCAAACAAAGTGAAGCAACTGAAAATGAAACAGATCATCAAAGACTATAATCTGCAACAAACAAACACTATTAATTATAAGAGCCGAGAAAAATTCAAAACTTACGGAGGCATAATCAGGGTGGTTTGCAGTCATGGCAGCCGCAGTCTCGGCGGCCAGCTCATCAAGCTGGCTGGTGGTGACACCTTTATATACCCCCGCGCATACTTTTTGGGACACCAGAACGGGGTCACAGTGCTCGCTACTCAGCCCATAACTCAGCTTTTTCAGCCTAGCGGTAATCTTGTCAAAGTGCACAGCCTCCTGCCTCCCATCCCTCTTGATCACATACATTTTTACCAAGAAATTCAAGATCCTCACTCACAGAATAATTTTGTCGAACAGATAACGCTTAAGAAGAAGACCTTGAAATCTGCACACAATGAGAAGACATATATATATGCACGGTGTTGCCAATCTTTTGTGGATTTGAAAATTGGGAAGATTTCCCTCTAAGTTTGCTTGGAAGTTTTCCCGCCTAATTCAAGAAGAAGGAATTGGTGGCGGGTCGCTTGTGTGTGTATTGTAGTTAGTACTTGGTAGGCTTCATTTCTTTTCCAAAATTAAATACTTGCTCATAGCACATTTTCTTTCCCAATAATTTGAAATTAATTTTTTTCCCTAATTATCTAAACTCTTTTAAATTATCATATTACTTCCACCTTATAAATTATTATATTACATAAATTTAAAATAACTAAAAAGTATTTAATATAAAAATATATATATATAATCATGTCGCATACCAAGAAACGTTGGTCGATTATTATTGAGTATACGATCTTTATTTTTGTTAAAGACCGGATTGACCGGTCTCACATATCAATTTGCAAGATCGGATTCATCATCTCACAAATATAAATATTTAAAACCGTGTCACAATATACATATTCAAAAACTAATATCATTATTTGATCATTAGGGTGAGTATAAACGGTCAAACATTTTGCATAAATTATGATTTTTTTTAAGTTCATAGTTTAAAACTTGAAGCTTCATATGGAAGCTTGTACGTATATTCGTGAAATCAAATATAAAAAAAAAAAAAAAAAACATGGTCGGAAACTAATATCTTTTGCTGTTAATTAATTAAGATTAGGTGATGGTCAAACATTTTGCATTCTTATTATATTTTTAAAGTTCAAATTTTAAAATTTCGAAGTTGGAAGCTTCACGAGAAAGCTTTGCGTGTGAGTGTTGCATCTCCATCTATACCAATCAGGATGAGTTGCTCTGTCTATGATTATTGCTTTTTTTATTATCCAATTATTTATTTATTTATTTTACGTGAATCAAATTATTGAATTTAAATTATTATATTTAGTAAATCATATTACTAATATTTTTTAAATTATTCAAAAAAACAAAATAATAATTTATGATCATATCAAATTTTATAAATCAATTCAAACAAACTATAATTTATCAATCAAATTAAATATTGTATCAACTATCAATTTTTATTTATTTTTTATTATATTGTATTATTATCATATCTTTAACTTTAAATGGTGTCTACAACAAATATATTGTAGAACGATATTGACAAAATTATATCATGAGATTTTTCGTAAGATTTTGATATTATATTGTGAGATTTTGTATTCAATGTATCGTAAGCTTTGATAAATAAAATTTTCATAATGAATTTTTTATAGTGTCAAAATTGTTGTACAAGTTTCGTTGTACGTGTATCGTTACTCTCAATTTATAATACAACAAGAAAATTTACATTAATTCACCAACTTGTTCCATATATTTGTAATGAATTTTTTATAATGTAAAAATTGTTGTACAAGTTTCGTTGTACATGTATCCTTACTCTAAGGTACTGTTTGGTTCAAGTACTTGTAAGTACTAATATAAATAGTCCTATCATATCACTTGTTTTGTACAAGTATTATTTATCTCGATCAATCAAATTATTAATTATTTATTTCACATCAATCAAATTTGTAATAATTTAACTCACATCAATCGAATCAATAATATAAAATTACGATATTACCCTTAATAAATAATATTATTAATATTCTATTAATATTTTCAACAATGAACAAAATGGTAATATCATATTATCTCAAATTTAATCAATTAAATCAAACAATATATTAACTATCATTTTCTATTTATTTTATTATTACAAAATATTACTTATCTACGTACTATATATCGCATACCATGAACCAAACGGTACCTAAATTTATAAAACAACAAGAAAATTTACATTAATTCAACAACTTGTTCCATACATATGTGGAAAAAATCTTCTACCAGAATAAAGTACATTGTTTTAAAACTAATTTTGTGAGTGAGCAAATTAATTTCGGATTAATATTGTAATTTCAAATTACTTTGAGATTAATGTCCTATTATCAGTTTGCTAAGATTCGTTACGTTTTGTCGAAAAAAATTGCTCGAACCCTTGCCGCCATTTTGACTGGCCGATTTCCCTTACCGATAGGGGTGTAAACGAACCGAACACGTTCACGAACTTTTCGAGCCGGTTCGAATAATATTTGGTTCGAATTCGAAATTATCGAATTCGAGCCGAACTCGAACATGTTCGAATATTTTTCGAATCGAATTCGAGCTAAAATTATATTGTTCGATTGTTCGCGAACTGTTCGCGAACTTTAGCATTATATTTAAAAAATAAATAAAATATTATTAAGTATATATATATATATATATATATATATAATATTATTAAGTATATATATATATATATAATATTATAATATATATAATATTATTCGAGTTCGAACTCGAGCCTCAGTTCGAATCGAGTTCGAATCGAAAATAATAAAAGTTCGAGTTTCGAATCGAGCTTCGAATATGTTTATTCGAATTCGAGCTCGAATACTGAAAATTTCATAAAATTCGATTCGATTCGATTCGTTTACAGTCCTACTTACCGATCACATATTTGAAAGCTCTCGTCGCAAGCTATTTTTTGTTTGATTTACGCGATTTTGGTTCAATTAAACTATGTTTGTTGTATTATTGGTTGTATGTACAAAATTTTGAACCGATTGGAAGTATCAATAGAAAATTTAAAATTTCAGCCTATAATATGCCGATATTTTCGAATTTTATTGTTGGGTAATTCAAGTTTGTTAAATATATTTTTGGAACTCATAGTTTTGTGAGTTTTTGAACTAAAAATGTTGATTTAGAGGATTTTAAATTTAGTTTGAATATCGCAATTTTGGACTTTTAAATGCTTATTTTTATTGCTTGAAGTTAGGATTGATCGAAATTAGAATTTTTTTAATTTCTTAGTTAAATTAATTATGTAACTGCGGATATTTTTATAACATTTTTTTTATAATTGCATGAACAACTTCAATAGTGTTTTTCTTCATCTTTCGAATGTAATGATTATTAAATACTTTTGTTCAGGAATTTTAATATTCATATAATTTTTAATTTATATTTATATTTTTTAATAAATTATTTTATGTACAAATTACAGTCGAACATATGGTGGAGCCAACACCCGATACTTTTGAATCATGAATCCGCCTCTAAGTTTTCCAACCAAATTACAGGTCGATTTGACGGTGCAATATATTGCAGACGTTTCTGCAGGTTGAATAAATTTCAGACATATACAAATCCAAAAATTCATTTAATTTTCTTTCTTTTGTGTATTGTTTCTGCGCACAGCCAACCATACGCCCGCACGCTTCTCCCCTCCCTCGGCGTGCATGCGTCATGCTTCGACGATGAGCTGTTGTGTTCATGCTCTCATCTCCAGCCACCACAGGGCCCTCTATGACCCCGACTCCAGCCATTACAGTGCCTTGACCAAGGCTGGACAGGCCCTTGTGCAGCGTCCCTCTTAGCACAACTATGGCGAGCCTCAAAACCCTAACCGAGACTCAGTCTCTTTCTTCCTGTTCCAGCCTTATACCCTCGGGATAGACCAGGTTGTGCCCGAGTCATGGACGATTCTTGTGCCCTGGTCACGGACGACCTGGGATATCTAGCAGATAACTCAAGTTAGGGTAAATCTATTAGAAGGGTCATAGAGGCCGAACAGTTGAAAGACCGAGACGACTTCTCTTCGGGTTATTGGATGCCCGGGCTCTCATTCAAGCTCTTGAGAACTTTCTACCCGGGCCACCTCGACATGAGCACCGCACTCGAGTATACTAGCAGAATAGGATGTGGGCGACTGTCCCATCTCTGACACCAAGCCGATGGGTTGACAAAATCAGATGGGCTGGATGTGACCAGTATAAGATTTGACATGTCAGAATATAAGGTGTGCTCAGCCGTCCTACTATAATTAGTATGTAGCACGGAGAACGAGGTCATCATTACTTCTCCTACTATAAATATCAGGTTCTCTCTTTACATTTACATTCATTCATTCACACAAATATCACAACCATCACTTGGTTACATTGGTTCTTGGCTTGAATCATTCACTGACTTAAGCATCGGAGTGGCCACGCCGGACACCTCTCCAACGCCCATTTACGTGGGTACCTTCTTGAGTGCAGGAAATCATCTCCGCCCGGGAAAGAAGCTTCTGGTTCAGATATCTACATTGCTCTTATTTCCTTCATCATTTTGATAGCAGATCCGGTGGAGCACCTGACCCTGCTCACTCATTTCACCCGGGTTGCATCATTGGCGCCGTCCGTGGGAAATTCTGAGTTCTAATGCGTTGATATGGCCCCTACTAGAAGAGCAAACCAAGACACTTCTCGAGTCCAGGAGGAGAACAATACTCGTCTTTCTGGTGCAGGTGGCCCTCCCCCTAATGGTCCTCAACCCACCATTCATTTAACTCCCGAGGAGTTAAAAAAGATTATAACTGATGCTGTTATGATGGATACGGCAAAGAAGGCCACCACTCGTCATTATAGTCATCCTGAGCAGCAACGTGAGCAGCCAGCAAGAGGAAGAGAGAAGGGAGGAGGAGAGGAAATCAAGTGCGGGTTCTAAGTCCCCCACCGTTGCGGAAGAATTAGGGGAATTGAGGAAGAAAGTCAAGATATTGGAGCGACAAGTTGGTTCTAAGGGCAGTGCACCAGTTGTAAAAGGTTGCCCGTTCTCAGATATCATTGTTCGAGAACCACTACCCGGGCATTTCAAGTCAGCCAAAATCAAGGACTATGATGGGAGTTCCGATCCCGAGGAGCACCTCGCTCGTTTCGAAAACATGGCCATGTTGCATTGCTATGGAGACCAAATTAAATGTAAAGTGTTCCTCACCACCTTAGTGGACTCCGCACAAAGATGGTTTGAAGGGTTGACGCCACAAAGCATCAATTGCTTTGAAGATTTCAAAAAGGTATTCTTGCATCAATTTAGCAGCAGCAAGAAGTACAAGAAGACTGCTTTCAGTTTATTTGAGGTAAAGCAGAGGCAAGATGAAACCCTAAGGGCATATCTCAAAAGATTCAACCGAGTAGCCCTGGATAAGCCGACCTGTGCACCCGAGACGAAGACTACAGCGTTCATGCAAGGGCTGTGGGAAGGGGATTTTTTTCGATCCTTAACTAAGAAATTGCCCGGGAACTTCGAAGATCTCTTATCTCGAGCAGAAAAATACATTAATATGGAAGAAACGCAAAATCAGAAAAGAGAGGCCTTGAAGAGATCAAGAGGAGACCGGGCTGTCAACCCGAAGAAAGAGCTCCCAAGAAAAATGGCCCGGGACATTTCTCTCATGTACCTTTGAGAATTGCCCGGGACCGAGAGGTTCAAGAATGCAGCTCGGATGTAGCCCCGCTTCCCAGTCCTGTGGCGAGAGCGTCAAGGCCAGAGCAGAAAGGGTACTGCACCCTCCATAAAGATTGTTCCCATAACACCAATGAATGCCGGATCCTGAGGAAGAAATCCATTATGCACCCTATGCCAGCATCCCATCCTCCTCGAGATAAGTCTAGACAGCCACCTTGGTTGTCTAGACGTCCCGGAACGAATGTTCCTCCAAAGTCAACAAACATCCCGAGCAGAAGTAGAAGGGGAGAAGTAAGTTCTCGGGAAGAAAGGGGCCGACCAGTAGAGAGGAAGGACCCTTCCCCAAGCCGAGGAGTAATAAAAATGATCTCGGGAGGGTCCACAGATGGTGATTCCAATCGAGCCCGGAAAGCAAGGAGTAGGAGGGAGTGTTTGGAGGTCGATGGAGGGAGGAAAGACGAACCAGTCATAAGCTTTGGACCAGAGGACCTTAGAGGAGTTAGTCTACCTCACAATGACGCTCTTGTCATTCAGGCCCTGAGTGGCAAACTATGATGTATTGAGAGTATTTGTTGACAATGGCAGCTCGGTCAATGTCATCTTTAAGGAGGCGCTGGTCCAAATGTATTTACAAGAATATCAATTAGAGGCGGTTGAGACTGCCTTGTTTGGTTTTGCTGGACATGCTGTGTACCCTGAGGGGGAAATCACTCTACCCCTGACCCTGGGCACAGGAGACCTGAGGAAAACAGTGATGACTGTTTTTACAGTGGTGGATGCCCCATCCTCGTACAATATCATATTGGGAAGGCCGGCCATGAATGAGATGAGAGCCGTGGCCTCCACTTATCACCAAAAAATCAAGTTCCCGGTGCGAGGACATGTTGGAGAAGTTAAGGGAGATCAGCCCTCTTCTCGGAGGTGTTATGGGGAGACAGTCCGGGTAGATCAAAAGAAGGCAAAGAGGGAAGGAAGGAGAAAGAATGTCAAGAGGGGGCCAAGGAGAGAGAAGTGCACTTTGTCGCTGAGGAAGAACAAGAAGTGGTGGAAATCGAGCCAGGAAAGCATGTCCGGGTGGCCCGAGACATCAGCACGTCCACCCAGGTAAGTCTTTTACAATGTTTGAAAACTAACATCAGTGTTTTTGCCTAGTCTCAACATGAATTGGCCGGGATCTCGCCCCAAGTGGCCGAACATAAATTAAATATCCTCCCGGGATCCCAGCCCGTGAAGCAAAAGAAGAGGCATTTTGGCCCTGTAAAAGATAAAGTAATTGAAGAGCAAGTAGGAGAGTTGTTAAGGGCCGGGCATATCAGGGAAGTCCAATTCCCTACCTGGCTATCAAATGTGGTTCTCGTCCCAAAATTTACTGGGAAATGGAGAATGTGTGTGGATTTCAGGGACTTGAATAAAGCATGCCCAAAAGGTTGTTATCCACTCCCCCGAATTGATCAGCTGGTAGATTCCACTTCTGGATGCGAGTTATTAAGCTTTCTGGATGCATATCAGGGGTATCACCAAATCCCCTTAGCTCTGGAAGACCAGGATAAAGCCAGTTTTATTACCTCCGGGGGCACCTTTTGCTATGTCGTTATGCCTTTTGGATTAAAAAATGCGGGGGCTACGTACCAACGCTTGATAAATCTTGTCTTCCAAAAGCAAATAGGTCGGAATATTGAGGTATATGTGGACGACATTCTAATCAAAACCCGGGAAGTCTCCCACTTCATTGATGATTTGCTGAAACTTTCACCACTTTAAAACAATATGGAATAAAGCTCAACCCAGGCAAGTGTGTGTTCGGGGTCAGGAGTGGTAAATTTTTGGGTTTCTTGGTAACTGACAGGGGAATCGAAGTTAACCCTGAGAAAATCAGAGCAATAATGGACATGCCTTCTCCTCAGTCTGTCCGAGATGTGCAGAAATTAACCGGGAGGATTGCTGCCCTGTCGCGCTTCATTTCCCAATATGCCCATCGGAGTTATCCATTCTTCCAAGTCCTAAGGAAAGCGCAGAAATTTGGCTGGGACAACAAATGTGAACAAGCTTTTCAGGACTTGAAGAAGCACCTGGCCGATTTGCCTATTTTAGCCAAGCCCGAGCCCGGGGAAAAATTATGGGTCTATCTCTCCGCCACTGAATTTGCTGTTAGTTCTGTGCTCATCAAGGAAGAAGGAGCCGATCAGAAACCAATATATTATGTCTGTCATGCCCTTCGAGGGGCAGAATTAAAATACAGTGAATTGGAGAAGGTAGCATTAGCCCTGGTCATGACTGCTCGAAAGTTGAGGCCATATTTTCTCTCACATCCCATTGTGGTCCTCACCAATTCTCCTCTTGGAAGGATCATGACTCATGCCGAAGTCTCCGGAAGAATGGTCAAATGGACTGTGGAACTCGGGGAGTATGACATTGAATACAAACCCCGAGCTGCTATAAAAGCCCAGGCATTAACGGACTTCTTAACAGAAATGATTCAACCAGTCGAAGAAGAGGTATGGAGGGTGTTTGTTGATGGCGCATCAAACCTACAGGGTGTGGAGTGGGGGTTGTCCTAATTGCCCCATCAGAAGAGAAAATCAAGTTGGCTCTGAGGATTGATTCTAGGGTCACAAATAACGAAGCAGAGTACGAAGCTGTTTTGGCAGGGTTACAGGCTGCCCGGGAAGTTGGTGCTTCCCGAGTCATTGTTTATTCCGACTCTCAGTTGGTCACACAGCAGGTCAAGGGAACATATGAGGCCAAGAACGAAAAAATGCTTAAATATTTAGGGCTCATCACGGTCCGGGAAGCGTACCTGACCGACTGGAGTATCGAACAAATTCCCTGGGAGGAGAATGCAGAGGCCGATACCTTAGCCAAATTGGCTGATTCCATGACCGATATAGCTACCCGGGAGATTCTCTGCTTTACCCGGTTGGTGCTTTCTATTGATGAAGAAATACCCCCGGTCCAGAAAAGTTCATGGATGACTCCTATCATGGAATACATAATACATGAAAAGCTCCCAGAGGACCGAGCCCAGGCTGCGAAAATCAAAAAACAAGCGCCCAGGTTCGTCTTTTTGAATAATGTTTTGTACATGCGATCCTATCAGGGCCCATTACTCAAGTGCTTGACAGAAGACGAGATAGAGTATGTCCTCCGGGAAATACACGAAGGATGCTGTGGTGAACACCTCGGTGGAACAGCTCTGTCTCGGAAAACTATATTGGCCGGGTTCTGGTGGTCTCAGATGAATCAAGATGCTGCCCGACTTGTCCAAAAATGCCAGGGTTGCCAACAACATTCTAATTTTCACCACCGCCCATGTGCAAGTATGCAACCAATCTCCGCATCATGCCCTTTTGACCAGTGGGGTTTGGATATTGTGGGTCCTTTCCCCATAGCCCGAGCACAGAAAAAGTTCCTTCTGGTGGCTGTCGATTATTTCTCCAAGTGGGTAGAGGCCGAGCCATTAGCCAAGATCACCGAGGATGAAGTCATGAAATTTATTTGGAAGAACATTGTTTGCAGATATGGCATTCCGAGAAAACTAATTTCAGATAATGGAAGGCAATTCCAGGGAAAGAAGATCACCTCCTGGTATCAAGAAATGAAGATTATTCAATCATTCACCTCAGTAGCTTACCCTCAGGCTAATGGCCAGACTGAAGTGACTAACAGGATCATTGTGCAAGCATTGAAAGCCCGGCTCCATGGGAAAGGAAAAGATTGGGTGGAAGAATTACCGAGTGTCTTATGAGCATACCGAACTACGCCTCGATCATCTACTCGGGAAACACCCTACAGCCTTGTCTATGGTTCAGAAGCAGTCCTGCTGGTGGAAATTGGGCAATCTTCTACTCGGATAGATTCTTACCCGAGCAACAATGATCAATCTCGGGCCATTGAACTTGATCTGGTTGAAGAAATGAGAGACAGAGCTGCCATTCGAATGGAAGCTTATCGCAGCCGGGTAATGAAATCTTATAATAAGCATGTTCGGTCACGAGACTTTCAGATAGGGGACTTGGTCATGAAAAAGGTCAAACCAGTGGGTGATGTAGGGAAATTAGAAGCCCGCTAGGAAGGACCCTTCAAAATAATTCAAAGAATCAGCTCAGGTGCATCTTACTATCTTGAAAATTCTCAGGGACACTCTCTCAAGAGGCCATGGAATGGTTTTCATTTAAAGAAATATTATGTTTAAAAGCACGTGTATCTATTATTTCTTCATCAAATAAAGAAATGGTTCAGGGAAATGTCTACAAAGTCCAGGGACCCGTACCCTGGCCCAAGGACCCGCACCCTGGTTATCTACTAAGTCCAGGGACTCGTACCCTGGCCCAGAGACCCGCACCCTGGTTATCTACTAAGTCCAGGGACCCGTACCCTGGCCCAGGGACCTGCACCCTGGTTATCTACTAAGTCCAGGGATCCGTACCCTGGCTCGGGGCTCCGTACCTCGACCATTCATGAAGGCCAGGTCTCCGCACCCTGGTTATCTATTAAGTCCAGGGATCCGTATCCTGGCCCGGGGACCCGTACCTCGATCATCTTTTAAGTCCAGGGACCCGTACCTCGGTCATCTTTTAAGTCAAGGGATCCGTACCCTGGCTCGGGGCTCCGTACCTCGACCATTCATGAAGGCCAGGTCTCCGCACCCTGGTTATCTATTAAGTCCAGGGATCTGTACCCTGGCTCGGGGCTCCGCACCTCGACCATTCCTAAGTCCGGGAGATATGAGGCCCCGGCAATCTATTTTAAAGCCCGGGAGACATAAGGTCCCGGCATCTTATCTCAAGTCCATAAGACACGAGACTCCGGCATTTCATCCCAACTCTGGGATACATGAAGTCCCCGATTCTTTTACAGACAAACTAAATATTTTCCATGATCGGGCACACAAGACTAATCGGGACAGCGAGTATTACTCTAGCACGACTATTTAAGGAGGGAGTGATGATACCCTCGGGATAGACCGGGTTGTGCCAGAGTCATGGACGATTCTTGTGCCCGGGTCACGGACGACCTGGGATATCTAGCAGATAGCTCAAGTCAGGGTAAATCTATTAGAAGGGTCACCAGAGGCCGAATAGTTGAAAGACCGAGACGACTTCTCTTCGGGTTATTGGATGCCCAGGCTCTCATTCAAGCTTCTGGGAACTTTCTACCCGGGCCACCTCGATATGAGCACCGCACTCGAGTATACTAGCAGAATAGGATGTGGGCGACTGTCCCATCTCTGACACCAAGCCGATGGGTTGACAAAATCAGATGGGCTGGATGTGACCAGTATAAGATTTGACATGTCAGAATATAGGGTGTGCTCAGCCGTTCTACTATAATTAGTAGGTAGCACGGAGAACGAGGTCATCATTACTTCTCCTACTATAAATATCAGGTTCTCTCTTTACATTTACATTCATTCATTAACACAAATATCACAACCATCACTTGGTTACATTGGTTCTTGGCTTGAATCATTCACTGACTTAAGCATCGGAGTGGCCACGCCGGACACCTCTCCGACGCCCATTCACGTGGTTACCTTCTTGAGTGCAGGAAATCCTCTCCGCCCGGGAAAGAAGCTTCTGGTTCAGATATCTACATTACTCTTATTTCCTTCATCATTTTGATAGCAGATCCGGTGGAGCACCCGACCCTGCTCACTCATTTCACCCGGGTTGCATCACAGCCCTTTCCTAGAATGTAAAGAATTCTTTTTTAAGACTTTTAGACATAATCTCCATTCTCTTTAATGGCAGCAAATTCCTATGAATCATAGCATGACTCAAACAAGCATTAAAACTTCAAAGTTTTACCATAAATTATTCACAACGTTAAATAAACTTGATTATCGAGTTTTTTTATTCAAATTATCATAAACATACATAATATAGCTTGAATGATGCAAAAGAAAAGTTTAGAGAAATGCATTTGCATTTATAACACTCGAAAATTGATTATTGGCGTGAAGAGGCGAGAAGGAACGATCGAGGAACGTCTTGGCCTTGCTTCTTTTTCTCAAACCTCTCGAAATATCTTAGTTTTGTGGCAGCAAGGTGCACGGCTGCTGCAGCCCTCACAATCATTAATTTTTGTTAGTAACTTTCGAATTTTTGTGTTCAGGAGTCTAGGGTTTATGTATTTATGGTTATGAAATAATTAGATCCACTAATCCTAGTTAAATGAGCCTAATTAAAGCCATTAAATCATGCACAAAAAGTTTATTTAGGAAAGTTTATAAAAAAAATCTACGAGTCCTCAAAAAGTCATTCGTTTGGCGAAAATCAGTTTCTAGAATAAATAAGATTCGATTCGTAAAATAATTTGAATTCTAGCATTTTTAGAAAATTTAAAAATCCTATTAGGCATATTTTCGAGCCTTTAAAATAATTATATAAAATATTGTTATCTCAATCGTCCCCGATCTCATTTCATCATCCGATCATCAAATATTGCTTGAAAATCCTTAGTTATGAAATCATGCAAAACTACATAATTAAACATTTAATTATATTCAAAATATATCATTTATGCATTTCAAATCATTCGATTAAAATAAATTAAAAATTTAACAATCGTAATGCATGCGGTTTACGTAATGGATTTTTGGATGTTACATATGTTAGAGTAGATGCCCTGCAAGCCAACGGTTGGCTAGGGATTTTTTGACTTAAGTGAAATAAACAATCTTTATTTTAATATAATTTAACTTTTAATGGTTTCGTTACACTTTATCTGTATACCCATGCAAACAGCATAGATAAAGTCCTTGATTATGCTTTATTACAAATGAATCGTAATTCGATGTTGAAACTCATTTGTAAACACTGCATATTCTAAATTCGTTCCTAGTCGATTCAGCCGCCTAAAACATGGATAAAGGTCGCTTGAGCTCGAGACTAGCATCTGTGATGTTGTGTACTGCGTTTCTTGGTAAGGGCATAGAGATGTCCAAACATACAGATGTGTAGTCATATGATGATTATACCGAACAACCCTTCCTCGGACTTTCCAAGTGGTTATCATTCATCGAGAGGATAAGTCCGTGGTTATGATTGTACACAATTAGTCCTTACGACCCGGGACAACACTGAGGCTCTATATGCTAGAGCTGTGCTTTGACTCGTTTACCGGCTCCAGCAGAGTCATCAGGTGACGAGGTTGGGTACAGTTGCGACTCATATAGGAGCCAGTGCATTGTAGTCGGGGATTCACCGCTCACCTACGGGTGTGGATATCCTATGTGATCTGATGAAATTATAGTGCATGGAATCTCTGGCCAGAGTACGTGATGTACGTTGGAGAAGGAGTTCTCCAAATAGTACACGCGATGCCACTATTATAGTTATCACATAGTTATCGAATTAATATGCAACCCTCGATGAACCAATGGTTGCAGATTCGATCGGGATATATGAGATGAAGGGACCGTACTGTACGTTAATCATAATCTACTGGTTCTTGCAGGGACTATCAGTGATACCTAGGGGATAATGGGGCGATGCTACTAGACGCTCTTACCATGATCCGATGGGTGCAATCAGAAATGAGTTCTGACATTCTTGATTAAGGTGTTGATGAAAAGAATGGGGCTAACTAGGGTAAGCCCGAATAAAGGATTATGTCCTGAATCACAAAGATCACGGCTAGCTGTATCCCTGAACCATTGAGGGTCACACAAGCATTGGATTGTTTGTTCCCGTTGAGAGAATAAATTCAAGTAGTTGAATTTATATTATGATATAGTAAATTCAAGGAGTTTAATTTATGATAATTAAATTTTGAGAAAAAAATTCAAGGAGTTGAATTTGTGAGATAATAAATTCAAGAAGTTGAATTTATGAAATTTGGAGAGAATAAATTCAAGGAGTTGAATTTATAAAATTTGATAATTTAATTTATTAAACTCAAAAGTTGGGTTTATTAAATATTAAATTTTGGAGGTGATAAATCCAAGAAGATTGAATTTATAATTTAAATATTAAATTCAAATGTTGAATTTATAGTCGATTTAATTTATTAAACTCAAAAATTGAGTTTATTAAAAATTAAATTAAATATAGTGGGAAGTATGTTTAATGGGCTTGTAGGAGTACAAGTCCAACATACTAAATAATTAAAGTTCTTAATGGACTTTGATTAATTAATTAAACTAGTTGGACTGGCCCAATTAATTAATCAAGTCCATTAATATTAATTATGGTAATTAGGTCATGGAATTTTTTTTTAAAAAAATTTAGACCTAAAATCATAACCTCCACAAATTTGGATTGTGAGATTTTTGAGAATCAAATAGATTTGTTGAAATCTAGTTGTTTAATTAATGTGATTAATTAAGATAACAACAATTAGTTAATTAAATAAATGACATATATGTCATACTTGACAATGGGATGACCGAAGGTTTCTTAAGAAGAAAAAGGTCTCCAGCAACCAAAAAAAAAAAAGTCTCTCGAAAATCTCTTCTCAAAACAAGAAAAATTCGGCTTATTGTGTTGAGTCGATTTCTTCTTCGTGTTTCATCTCTACGCAAAAGTTCTTCTAAATTTCTAGTGCAATTTAGAAGAGGAACAAAAATTCCAATCGTGGACCGGATTAGGAGATCGAAGAACGTTCGTAAGGATTTACGATAAGAGCTACGTCCGCTAATACCGGAGTAGTTGGAGCCATGTGATTTATTCGCCAAAGGTATAACGATTCCAACGCCCTATGAATGTTTATGATAAAATCATACAAGCACTCAAAGCAAAACATATTTTGATTGTCAAAATAAATAAGATTTTTAAAACTTCCGCTGCGTTTGGGCGTGTAGAAAATCAAGATCCAACAGTGGTATCAGAGCTAGGCTTTCTGAATCGTATGGTTTTAAATCATATTGAATAATTTATTTCTAACCACACAAGAAAATTTTTCAGAAAATTATAGCACTATGAAAAATTATTTTTTTTCAGAAAACAAAAAAAAAATATTTTTCGTTTCTGCCCGGAACTGTTCCGGGCAGCCCGTGCGCGTAGTGTCGCGCACGGGGGTGGGCAGCAGGCGCGCAGAGACGCGCAGCGTGTGGAGCGTCCGCACGCGGGGCGCCGCCAGCGCGGCGCGCTGTGCAACGCAGCGTGCGGAGCGTCCGCACGCTACGCGCGGCGCCGCGCGTGCCTGTGCGCCCTGCACGCACAGGGGTGCCGCCACTGCCCGAAACGTTCGGGAAACGGGCGAGCAGCGAGGGCGGCTACCCGGGATCGTCTCGGAAAACGTGATGGATGATGGGCTTGAATTGTTTGGACCTAGGGTGTAATTTTCTGATTTTTCAAATTTTTGGGCAAAATTGATATTTTTTAAAATTGGTTCAACTTTTATTTTGGAAAATTAATTTTTGAAAAACTAATAATTTTCTTGTAAAATAAATAATTAGAATATGATTTTAATTATTTATGGTAAAAATGAGTTTTACAAGAAATCAATTATTATTGATTTAATTGGAAATTAAATAAAGGAATTTATTTAATTTATTAAATTCTTTAATAATTGTAGTGGTTAGTGATAAAATTATTAGATATATGATTTATCAATTAATTAAATTGTTTAATTAAATTGATGTTAATATTTGATATTAAATGCATGAAAGATGATCGAGAGCCTTGACCAATGTGTTAGGTGTATGTTAGGATATTTTTTACGTTTTTATTCGTTTTTAATATTTGATATTATTAAAGTGGGCCTGGTTTATGGCCTGTTCCCACTCCATGAGATGTATCCCTTATGTGTCATGGCTATTTAAATGTAATTATTAGAAATAGTGGGAGATCAAGACTGGAAGATGGTGGGACCGATGAATGAGATGAAGACATGTAAAATATTGGAAGCTCTTGTAATAGTTGCATTTGCATCCCTGCATTCACCTAGGTTTTGGACCTGGATCCATGTTTGGCTCACATGGATCTAATAGTGTTGGCGATCGATTATCTTTATTTATTGTTGAATATCATATTATGATATATATATGAGATATATAGTAGTATGCATGTATGTATATTATTAGATAATATAGTTGCATGAATCCGGCAAACATACAAACTCGTGGCACGCGATTTTTTAAATTAAAATGATGAGATAAATTTAAAATTAAAATCCCTCATTTTGAATATGATTCAAAATTTATATCAAACCGAAAAAGTAAAAATTAAAAGAGTTTAATTTTTTCTTGCCTTCCATCAACCGTGGTTGCATGTTGATCGCTACCCGCGGACAGTGTCTGGCTCATATTATTGGGGAGGCCTGGACGTCGGAAAGTTGTGACTTCAACCGGACATATGATGTGAATTGAGTGGAACTCCCATGACTTCGGCTCATATTATTGGGGGAACTCATGGCGACCGTCTACTACAATTCAATATTGATGGGTCGGTTTGACACGCGAAAATAAATGGCGTCATATTATTGGGTCCTTATTAAACGTGAGGCAAAACACGCGGAGGTTGCATAGGGATGCAATTGGATTCTACCTTTTAGAAATTATAATTGGCTGATATTATTCGGGATTATAATTGGCTAATTGGACTCTACGTGCCTACTAAGAAAATACGATTTTCCTTTTTCATCAGAGGGTGGTGGAAATGTCAAAATAGTGGGAGGGAGATTTATAAAATAAAATCCATATTTTATATCTTAAAATAATTTTAAAATAATCAGCAACCATTATTCTGTTTCCGTATCAGTATATTTTCGATTTCGTCACGTAATCCATTTTGATTATTAAAAAGCTAATCGAATCTAATTTTCAAGACTGGTTGGGAAAATTGTTCTAAATTCGGAGAAAATGATATACACACTAATGTCAGTCCTGCTGAACTGATAATCCATGCAAGATGGTGGGACCATAATGTGCAAACTAAAGTGTAATATGCTCGCTTTTATGTCAAATGAACTGTAGGGATAGTTTGAGGAATTGTTGAATGTTGCTGACATTCGAATAAACATGCAAGAGTTGCATGGTACATGAAACTCGTACAGTGATGAACACCATTTTAAAAACTCTGGCCCATGAGCGTGGTGTACATATGATTGAGCTTATTGAAAATGTGGTGGGCCTAGAATATGTGATTTCTAACGAGTTAATTGATAACATCAATTTGTTGTCTTTCTCTTCCTCATTTGACGGGGTTATGGTGAACTTCAAGTTTAATAAGATATCTGATAGCCTTGAAGAGCTAGTCAATATGCTTATAACTTATGAAATCACCATAAAATAAGAAAAATTGTTGTTTTTATAATGGGCCTTTCGTCAGACGAAAAATGACCCACAAGGTAAGGGAAAGAAATGTTCTGCCCCTCACAAGAAAAACAATCCCAATAAGAGGCAAACTCTGAAAGACACTTAAAAGGCCTACAAAGCCCGATAAGTTAGAACATATTTATTTCACTGCAAGAAGTCCGGACATAAGAAATTATATGTGCCAGAAATGTTCTGAAAATGATAAGTGAATGTCCAAGTAAACATGATTTCAACAACAAACAAAAGAAAGTTAGATGATCCAAATCCCACACAAATATGGCACGCTAGACTAGGTCACATTTCTCAAAGAATGATGCACAAGCTAGTGGGAGAATTCATGTTTGACTTGTCAGACATAAATTCTCTACTTACCCGTGGGTCATGTCTGAAAGGAAAAATGACCAAGACTCCATTCGATGAAAACGTAGAACGTGCACATGGTCTACTGGATTTGATCCACACAGACGTTTGTGGCGCGCTAAGTGTTAGCACAAAATTTTGGCATTCCTACTTCATTACCTTTACTGATGACCATTCGAGGTATGTGTACGTTTATTTGATGAAACACAAATCTGAAGCATTTGAAAAGTTCAAAGAATTCAGATCTGAAGTAGAAAATCAGCTTGAAAGAAGTATTAACGCACTTCGATCTGATCGAGGTGGAGAATACTTAAGTGCTGAATTTTTGGGTTATCTAAATGAGAATGAGATTCTCTCACAGTGGACTCCACCAGCAACACCACAATTGAATGGTGTCTCTGAACGTCGAATCGAACCTTGATGGACATGGTTCGATCTATGATGGGATTCACTGAATTGCCTATATCGTTTTGGGGCTTTGCGCTTGAAACTGCGGCAATGTTGTTGAATAATGTCCATACAAAAGCAGTGGATAAAACACCATATGAGATAAGGATGAGAAAAACTCCCAAATATTCTTACATGAGAATATGGGGATGTCCTGCTTACGTGAAGCAGACAGTGTGAGACAAATTGGATAATAGATCCACTTTATGCTACTTTGTAGGATATCCAAAGAATTCTGTTGGATATTATTTCTATCATCCCAATGAAGCAAAAGTGTTTGTTTCAAGAAATGCCACCTTTTTGGAAAGAGAATTTCTATTAGATAGAAAAGGCAAGATGATAGAACTTGAAGAAATTCAAGATACTCCCTCAACTATAGAAGTTGAACCCATTTCCCAAGAACCAGTAGTTGAAGTACAAGCTCCTAGAAGGTCTGATAGGGTTATTAGACCGCATGCAAGATATACGCTTCTTCATGAACAAAGCCACGATGAGCATTGTGTTGGATGTGATCCAATGAATTTCAAAGAAGCAATATCTGATACTGATTCAACCAAATGGCTTGAAGCCATGCAGTCAGAAATGAACTCTATGTATTCAAACCAAGTCTGGACATTGGTGGATCAACCTGAGGGAATCGTTCTCATAGGATGCAAATGGATCTACAAAAGAAAGCTTGGGGCGAATGGGAAGGTAGTGACCTTCAAAGCAAGGCTGGTTGCAAAAGATTATACTCAAAGGCAATGAGTTGACTATGAGGAAACTTTTTCACCAGTTGCTATGTTTAAGTCCATTAGAATACTACTAGCCACAACATCATGGTATGACTATGAGATATGGCAAATGGATGTTAAGACTGCATTCCTCAATTGAGACATCAAAGAAGAAATTTATATGTCTCAATCTGAGGGATACACATCAGTAGGAAGTGAGCATAAGGTATGCAAACTTCAGAAATCAATATATGGTCTCAAGCAGGCATCAAGGAATTGGAACCTTAGATTTGATAGCACTATCAAAGAGTTTGGTTTTGCTAAGAATCCTGAGGAACCGTGTGTGTACAAGAAAGTTAGTGGGAGTGCAGTGACATTCCTAGTACTTTATGTTGATGATATCCTGCTCATTGGGAATAATGTAGGATTACTGCAATCAACTAAAGTATGGTTAGCCAGTAAATTCTCCATGAAAGACATGGGTGAAGCATCCTACGTATTGGTAATACAAATCTATAGAGATAGATCAAAGAGGATGCTCGGACTCACCCAAGCCACTTATATCGATACCATTCTAAAGCAATTCTCTATGGAAGAGTCTAAGAGATGATACTTACCAATGTGTCATGGTGTTACTCTATCTAAAGCTTTGTGTCCCAAAACTGATGAAGAGATAGAGATGATGACACGCATTCCATATGCGTCAGCCATTGGTAGTATCATGTATGGTGTGATATAGACACGTCTTGACATTGCTTATGCTTTGAGTGTTACAAGCAGATATCAGGCGAACCCTGGTCCACTACATTGGAAGGCCGTGAAAGATATTCTTAAGTACTTGAGTAGGACTAAGAACTTGTTCATGGTCTATGGAGGTGGAGAATAAAATTGGAAGGCTACACTGATTCTAGCTTCCAATGTTACGTAAATGATTCGAAATCGACCTCTGGCTTTGTATTCATGCTTAATGGTGCGGCTGTCTCTTGGAAAGGTTCCAAGAAAGACACCGTTGCGGAGTCCACTACTGAAGCTGAATACATTGTTGCATCTGATGCAGCAAAAGAGATAGTTTGGATGAGGAATTTTGTCCAAGAGTTGAGTGTTATTCCTAATGGAGTTGATCCAGTCCCGTTGTACTGGGACGACACTGGTGCCATTGCGCAAGCAAAGGAACCGATGTCTCATCAGCGATCCAAACATGTACTGAGGAAGTTCCACATCATACGGGAGATTGTGGGAAGAGGAGACATATCAGTCGAAAGAGTCCTCTCTGCAGATAATGTTGCTGATCCACTTACAAAGCCTTTGCCAGAACCATTGTTTGAAAAGAATAGCGAAGCAATGGGATTAAGGGTAGTTGGCTATAGGGCAAGTGGGAGATTGTTAGAGTAGATGCCCTGCAAGCCAACGGTTGGCTAGGGATTTTTTGACTCAAGTGAAATAAACAATCTTTATTTTAATATGATTTAACTTTTAATGGTTTCGTTACACTTTATCTGTATACCCATGCAAACAGCATAGATAAAGTCCTTGATTATGCTTTATTACAAATGAATCGTAATTCGATGTTGAAACTCATTTGTAAACACTGCATATTCTAAATTCGTTCCTAGTCGATTCAGCCGCCTAAAACATGGATAAAGGTCGCTTGAGCTCGAGACTAGCATCTGTGATGTTGTGTACTGCGTTTCTTGGTAAGGGCATAGAGATGTCCAAACATACAGATGTGTAGTCATATGATGATTATACCGAACAACCCTTCCTCGGACTTTCCAAGTGGTTATCATTCATCGAGAGGATAAGTCCGTGGTTATGATTGTACACAATTAGTCCTTACGACCCGGGACAACACTGAGGCTCTATATGCTAGAGCTGTGCTTTGACTCGTTTACCGGCTCCAGCAGAGTCATCAGGTGACGAGGTTGGGTACAGTTGCGACTCATATAGGAGCCAGTGCATTGTAGTCGGGGATTCACCGCTCACCTACGGGTGTGGATATCCTATGTGATCTGATGAAATTATAGTGCATGGAATCTCTGGCCAGAGTACGTGATGTACGTTGGAGAAGGAGTTCTCCAAATAGTACACGCGATGCCACTATTATAGTTATCACATAGTTATCGAATTAATATGCAACCCTCGATGAACCAATGGTTGCAGATTCGATCGGGATATATGAGATGAAGGGACCGTACTGTACGTTAATCATAATCTACTGGTTCTTGCAGCGACTATCAGTGATACCTAGGGGATAATGAGGGCGATGCTACTAGACGCTCTTACCATGATCCGATGGGTGCAATCAGAAATGAGTTCTGACATTCTTGATTAAGGTGTTGATGAAAAGAATGGGGCTAACTAGGGTAAGCCCGAATAAAGGATTATGTCCTGAATCACAAAGATCACGGCTAGCTGTATCCCTGAACCATTGAGGGTCACACAAGCATTGGATTGTTTGTTCCCGTTGAGAGAATAAATTCAAGTAGTTGAATTTATATTATGATATAGTAAATTCAAGGAGTTTAATTTATGATAATTAAATTTTGAGAAAAAAATTCAAGGAGTTGAATTTGTGAGATAATAAATTCAAGAAGTTGAATTTATGAAATTTGGAGAGAATAAATTCAAGGAGTTGAATTTATAAAATTTGATAATTTAATTTATTAAACTCAAAAGTTGGGTTTATTAAATATTAAATTTTGGAGGTGATAAATCCAAGAAGTTGAATTTATAATTTAAATATTAAATTCAAATGTTGAATTTATAGTCGATTTAATTTATTAAACTCAAAAATTGAGTTTATTAAAAATTAAATTAAATATAGTGGGAAGTATGTTTAATGGGCTTGTAGGAGTACAAGTCCAACATACTAAATAATTAAAGTTCTTAATGGACTTTGATTAATTAATTAAACTAGTTGGACTGACCCAATTAATTAATCAAGTCCATTAATATTAACTATGGTAATTAGGTCATGGAATTTTTTTTTAAAAAAATTTAGACCTAAAATCATAGCCTCCACAAATTTGGATTGTGAGATTTTTGAGAATCAAATAGATTTGTTGAAATCTAGTTGTTTAATTAATGTGATTAATTAAGATAACAACAATTAGTTAATTAAATAAATGACATATATGTCATACTTGACAATGAAATACGATGAATTTGTCCCCTGATCAGTATCCAAATTATTGGAATAGCCAAGTGTTTACAAAATTATCAGAAATTCGATTTCTTATACTAACACTTTATCGGTGGTTTGCCTAGTGTGGTTTACATAAATAGAATGGTTGGTAGGTTATTACATTTGGTCGAATAAATTAGGTCGAAAATTTATTCAGCTGATTTCATCGTCCCAAAGAAAAAAAAAAAGAAAAAGGGATGAACTCGAAGAAGAGTTTGATTTGGGCATTATAGGCCATTTGTCCTTGAATAAGCCCATGTGATATATATATGTGCATACCAGGCCCAACCTTTATCCCAAGAAGATAAAGATATTTATTTACGTAGTTCCCCATTTACATCCGGCTCTCTCGTTTTCGCCAACGTATTGCAGAACCCTAATTTGGTCTCTAGCGGAGCTAGGGTTTCGAGCGATAATCCAATTCATAGGGCTGGTAGCGATACTCATCATTACGAGCGGCTTCAAATCTTCGAAATCAATGGATTTCGACGAGTACGATTACCTTGAGAAGGCAGTGGAAGAAACCAACGGCTCGTCAAAGAAGGAAGTTCCCGAACAGAAGGAAAAGGACAGAGAGAAGAGCGAGAAGGGCTACCGAAGAAGAGAGAGGAGCGATGAAGACGAGTTCGATGAAGAAAGGGATCGGAAAAGCAGCAGCAAGAAGTCGCGGAGCGAAGAGAAGGGGAGGGATAGGGATAGGGATAGGGATAGGGATAGGGACAGAGATAGGAGCTCGAGACATAGGAGTCGAGAGCGGGATTCAGAAAAGGAGAGGCGGAGCTCTAAGGATATGGAGAAGGAGAAGGATAGAGAGAGGGAAAGGGACAGAGAAAGGGACAGGGAAAGGGAGAGGGAGAGGGAGAGAAGAGAGAGGGATAGAGAGAAGGAGAGAGAGAGGGAGAAGAAGGACATGGACAGGAGGAGTAGAAGCCGATCGAGGCTGGACCGTGAAAGAGAGAGGGAGTCGATGAGGGAACCGGAGCGTGATGAGAGCAGGTGATGTCAATAATCTTTTCATTGTCAAATTTTTTTATGTATATATGCTATGGCCTGATTAAATTGCCTCCTTTATTGTTGTTGCAATTGGCTCTTCCTTGTGGATGTAACGTTAAAAAATATTCGCGCTTGGAAATTAATTTTATGTCCTTGCATATTTAACTGTGGAAGGAACCTGGTGTTTACTTGTATTATTAGTTGATATATTTTCACAGTTGCATTCTAAGACATTATTAAATTTCGGTGGGTGGTATCGATGAATCTGTTCCCTTGTTTTCATCTGGGTATTTAACAAATTTGGTGATTCTTGACAGTGGAAGTGGAAGTTGAAGCATTTGATTTTGAAATATTTGAATATTTAATTGTTACATTATGCTCTTAAACATGTAGTAAATCCTGGTTTTTTCCCTTGATATCATCATACATTTAGTCCTCTTTACTGTTTCTGTGGTTCATCATTTTAACCAGGTGTAGACCCCTAAAAACTCTTTACTACCAAGCAACCTGTATATGGATGGATATCCTCGTTTCTCAAAGGTCTTAAAATATATGAGTAGGTGAAGTTTTCTCTTCACATGCAGCTTTATGATAGAGTTTAAACATGAAGAAAATGCGCAAAGTGGTCTTAAGTAGAGAAAAAAATATGACTTTGTGCGTAGAGGATATAATATTCTAACTTGGGTTGAAATCGTAGATGGATTTTTTGCACATCTTAATGGGATAACAATGCGGAAACCCTTGAAGGCTTCTTCACAGAAGAAAGTGAATTTCTACATGTTGATTTTGATAAGGTCTGTTGTGTTCCTTTGTTTTTTGACTTATAGATTGGCTAGCACTTCCAGCGTATTTTTGTTTTGCATAGCTGGATTTAGGGATTCATTTTTGCATTTGAGCTTGCAATGTTGACCGATGATGCATTCAATTTATAGGTCTGCAATGATTGTGGTGAAGCTGTATCAATTTCAGTCCTTTTCTTCACCTCGAAGACGAAAATTGATTAGCTCATATTTGTGGCCTTCCCTTTGCTCTGAACCAGGAATTGAATAGTGTATCTGTGTTTTGTACTGACCCAAATATTATGTGTTGTGATTAAGTTCTTAGCTCGACCCTTTGAAACTTGTATAGTTTTGATAATAATATTAATTCATGGATTTGCAGGAGAGAAATTGCAGAATTCCTCAATAACTTCTTCCACCTTTCATTATATATGATGGAATAAGAGTGGCTTCACAAATTTTGCTGCCTGTAACATCGATAGATATATTTATCCTACAATTCTTTTAATGCAGATTATCCGAAGTGCTGTCTTGACATGTAGGTTGCAAACTATGTTCAAATCCTATATGAAAATATATATTACTCTTAATGACAAATTGGTGGTCCTGAAATTCGCTTTACTGGGCTTTTGTTTGTAACGCAATGAAAAGTGTTTTGAATCAAGTCATTGCCTTCATTTAAAAAAGTTGAAATGATCTACGCATTTTGTGGTGAAAAGCCCATTGCCCTTCTATTGTTTTTATTGCTCAGCAACTTTTCCTCTGGTAGTCCAAGTGCTTATAATATCTCCATGTCTGGCGAAGTGCTCGTCGTGGTAAATCAGATACTCTCCCTGCTTTTATTTTTACTAGTGTTCTGATTTAGGGCTTAGCCTTTCCGTTGGGACTCAAATAAGGGTGCTGGCATGGAGTTTGTAGGTTCAAAGTAATTGAGCTACAGGTAGAGAATGGGTTTGAGATTATTTTTTCCAACAATTCTAGGACTGATTAAGAAGGATGCATTTATTGGGAAGTTGAGGTTTTCCTGTCATCGGATTTGTGCTCATTCTACTCTGGGTATTTGTTGCAGGAGATTTAAGGATAAAAAAGAAGCTGTGGAAGCTGAGGCTGATCCAGAAAGGGACCAAAGAACTGTTTTTGCATATCAGGTAAGAGCTTTGATTTCAAATGCCAACATCTCAGCTATCATTGTACTTAAAACTTTTTGAATACTACTACATTTAAATGGTTCTATGGCCTGATTTTGAAATGTCTTTTACTTGCAGATGCCCCTGAAGGCAACTGAGCGAGATGTATACAATTTCTTTTCACAAGCAGGAAAGGTTGGTGAGGTTTTTCATCAAAACATTTTTGATCTTGAAAAGAAATTCCTCAAGTTTTCAATCATTTAGTATAATAATTGACTTTTTTTAATTTTCAAATCATTTTCCTTTGTGATGGAGTGTAAAGTTCCAGTAATTGTTTGAATTATGAGTTACACATTTCTTATTTCAAGTAAATTTTCGAGCAAGTAATCTGTTTCTATTAGTTAATGCACCTCAATGTTCAGTTACAGGCAGCGTTATTAGTGATTTTCTTGTAAGTAATTAATATACTGGGGGGGTTTTAGTAACTATTCAAAACTGATGTACCTTATTCAACATTCTGAAGAGGGTGTCTGTTAGATATTATTCTCATTTTTTATTTTGCTACTTCATTGATTTTTGTATTTCTTATGTTTACATTTTTCTACCTCAGGTCAGTGATGTGAAACTAATCATGGATCGAAACTCAAGACGTTCAAAAGGAGTTGGGTATGTCTCCATATTTCTACTTTGGTTTAATTATACTTCTTCCCCCCTTGAATTATGAATAAATTATGTCCGATTTTCTCAAATCAATGATTGCTGTATATGAAATCATATATCGGTTGAACTTTGAACCTAGTATTTTCACATTAGTACACTGTTCCTCAGGGATAAGAACATGGAACAGTCATTGCAGCCTTTATATGTCATTCACATGAGATTTTCTGTCTCTCTTTTTGCATATTCAAGCTTATAGTTGTTGAGAGCATTGTCTTTGTTTATAGTTGGTTCCAGTCTTGACCACATCAGAAGATTTTTTCGAAGCATTTGAGGAAAGTGGATGTGAAAATTTAAGAATTGATATATTTGAAATTGTAAGAATCTGGTACTGTATTTATTGGTCTTGCTTTTGAAAATTTGTAATCATTAGAAGGTCCCCGGCACCAGAGGTAACTTGCTTTTTGAGAATGTTAGTTTTTGGGTTATTGTATACAGTATAATCAATACCTACATCATTCTACATCATGCATTTTTGGTCTATAGATACGTTTAATTAATATTGCCGATGATAATAACAGGTATGTTGAATTTGATGATGCTATGTCTGTGCCGATGGCTATCGCTTTATCTGGCCACCTGTTTCTTGGACAACCAATTATGGTAAAACCTTCAGAGGCTGAAAAGAATCTTGTTCAGTCAAACACTTCTGCTGGTGGTTCTGGAGTTGTCGGACCATATGGTGCAACAGATAGAAAGCTTTATGTGGGGAATTTACATTTTAATATGACAGAATTTCAGCTTAAACAGGTATCTCTCACTTGGAGCTACAGCCCATTGCACTCATTTTGTTTGTTCTTCTATGATAATACCATTTTGGACTTAGGAGAACAGCTCAAATTCTCTATGTTGGTACTTTCCTCATTCTTCAACTTTAACATAATTTGACAGCACTATTCAGACTTCTCAGCCCATATAACCGGATGCACAAATCTCAGAGGCAGCTATTTTTGTGCCCTATTCTTGCACCTTTGTTCTTCCCACCAATTGTGTAGGATCTTAGCCTCTGCAGTGAGTAGCCTTCCGATGGCCACAGTTGTAGATTAATCCACTTCCAATTGCCACTAGATTCGCCCTGTATTTTGTGGGCGATGCATTTGTTATATTTAACATCCCCTGTTTGTGATGTCTTCTTTAGATTTCTGTTAATTTGTGAACTGAATGTTTTTTTTCGTTTTGAATTATTTTATTTGTCATTATTATTTGTAGTTGTATGCCTGGCTTGAAATTCTCTTGACATTAGTTTTTTGCTCATGCAAGTAGTCTATCAGAGTGATATGAAATCGCTTTTATTTGTTTATTTCCGAGTTTGTCGGCAGACCTTTGCGTCTGAGTTTCTGTTCTGTTTTCCAACAATGTTTAATCACTAGCTTTTTCAATATCTAGATTTTTGAAGCTTTTGGGCCTGTTGAGCTTGTGCAACTTCCTACAGACCCAGAGACAGGACATTGCAAAGGTTTCGGGTTTATTCAAGTCGGTATTTTTTTAATGTGGATTTTTTTTATGGTCATTGTGCTAGCTTTTCACATTTCCTCCACAGAACTTTATGTAGATATTAATTAAATGCAGTTTGCGCAACTTGAACATGCTAAGGCAGCACAAAGTCTGAATGGGAAGCTGGAGATTGCTGGTCGAACCATTAAGGTATGGAGCTAATATTTTGGTTTTTATTGATTAACACAGATAGTTTGACCTCTTCGATGTTTGGAATCTCCTTTTTATTTGTAAATGCCAGGTTTCTTCTGTTACCGACCATGTTGGAGTACAAGATTCAGGAGCAAAAACTGCAGATTTTGACGATGACGAGGGGGGTGGCTTGGTGAGAGATATTTGAGTTTCATAATTGAATATTTGTTTCTCTTAACTGCTTGTACTCAACTGTTTACTCGTGTGCAACATTTGCAGGCTCTAAATGCTCAGTCTAGAGCGTTACTCATGCAAAAGCTCGATCGCAGTGGCACTGCTTCAAGGTCTGTATACATTCTGCATCTCAGTAATCTCATCTGTATTTGGATGGATGCTGACTTAATTTTCCTCTTTGTAGCGTTGTGGGTCCCCTTGGAGTTCCTGCATTGAATGGGTCAACTTTTTCACAAGCTACTACCTTACCTACCAATCCGACAGCAGTACTCCCCACTTCAGTTCTTCCTGCGCAACTTGTTTCCATGGCTCCAGAACCTATTGGGACGCTCAGTGAATGTTTACTATTGAAGAATATGTTTGATCCTGCAGCTGAGGTTAGTATGTGTTCGACTTGTTAGTGGTTGGAGCATCAGAATACCTTTTTTTATTTAATTTAATCCTTTTTTTACTTTTATGTGATTGCAGACGGATCCCGAATTTGATCTGGACATTAGAGATGATGTGCATGAAGAATGCTCCAAGTATGGGAAGGTCAAACATATCCATGTTGACAAGTAAGCATTCGGTGATCCCTTCATGCACGTAAAAATAATGATTAGCATGGTAGTAGATGTGACAAAATGGATGTTTGGCTTTTAAATGTGTGAGAGGTTTGCTTCTGTACTTATCAAATAGGACCCATGTGTTTTGAATGTACTAATTTATACAATCAGAGCATGCATAGTCCTGCAATATATACAGTGTTTTGAAGTGTGTAGTAACATTTTTTTAACAACCTAAGGTGGTGGTAGTATTTTACTAAATTACATCAAAGGTTAGGTGCCATTTGAAATCACGCATATTCTATCCAAAAAAAAAATGACGGCACAGCGTTACAAATGGACAGCAGCAAGATTTTCATATTATCTGAATTTACTTATTTTCTACAAAAACTTGTTTATGTATCCCATTTCAGATTTTTGTCTGAGAATGTCTAATATATGCCAGAGCCCAGAGGAATGACAGATTTGTTAAATAAATTCCACATACCGCACGTCATTCATCTAGACTTGCTATTGGGAATACAGTTTTAAATAAAACGTGTGAAATGAGCTCTCACAATAACAGAAGCTTCAATTAAGGTTCCCATAATCCCCTCTATTTGCGGTTACTCATGTGTGCTTGTTATATAAAGAGTGGGGAGGTTTTTTTTTTTTTTTTTTTTATATTAACAGGGGGTGGCATGAGCTCAAATTTGGGTTGACAATACTATAGCATGGTAAAACCCAGCTTTTTTTTTTGTGTTTTTTTATGGTTTCAAAGAAATATTAGAATCTGTAAAAAAGCTCCCACCCACCTTGGTGGCTCCTTGTACCTTGATAATTATGGTTTATGCAAACACAGATGATGAATGATATGCAGTGCATAGATTTATATTGTTGAATTTGGGGATAATATATTCTATACTGATTGTCAGGGTGCTTGTGTGCAAGGCTTTCCTGTGTTCCCCTTGGTGGTTTTGCTATATTCGTGCTATGTTTGTTTCGTATCAGCTTTGCATATTGACTACTGAAAACACCCATTCCCTCACTTCACTACCCCAAAAATCAAGCAACTTGGGTCTCAATTTCATTAATTGTTTATTGACTTGCAGGAATAGTGCAGGCTATGTCTATTTAAGGTTTGAAAGTGCGGAAGCATCGGCACGTGCTCAACAAGCAATGCATAAAAGATGGTTTGCTTGTAGATTGATCTCAGCAATATTCTTGGTACTATTCTAGTTTTAACAAATCAGTCTCCTCATTTAGCATGGAGAATGATCCAACACTTCTTCTTTTAACTAGTTTGAAGGAAATAAATAGATCGGTTTTAGATGCCAAATTGCATGGTGACCATATTTTTGCCATTGAGTTTGCTAGAACCTTGTAAACATAACCCAGCATGTGAAGTCCCACTATTTTCTGGAAAAAAATCAACTCTTCTTGGTTATTCCATTTCTTGAAGAAATTTTAGCTCTAAACATCTCTCCAGTTAGTTTTTGGTTTGACAATTTTATCGATGTTTCTGATCTAAAACCTTCTGTTTTTGCAGCAATCTTATGAATATGATGCCAAATTCAAAGGCGCAGCTTGATCAAGGTTCCCTGGTGCAGAATTTGAGTTGTTGAAGGGCAAATATAACCTCTTCTTGGGCTTTCCATCGAAGGATATCTGGATATACTTCGTTAACCAATGTATGAATCATTTGTTGAATTCGTAAACCATTGGGATTGTGATTGTTTCTGGACTTGCTATATTGTGGAGTTCACTCAAATGTTTGAAAGAATGAATTTGGGTCATCTGATAATTTCTATTTTTCTATTAAGTTGCAGTTTCCGATGCATGGAAACGAATATGCGGGATACAACCATGGTAATTTTTAAAAAAGCTTGATGCGTTATGGAATTGTATTAATATCGTTGGGGGAAGTAGTGATTTCAGTTTTGTAAATTGGTAATTTTTAGATTTTAAGCTTATGGATTGTCAAGTTCTGGTTTTTATTTATTAATTTGAATTTTTTCATCCTTTTCGTTGCGATCACAAAATGCATGGATTGTTCTCTCAAGTTATTTTTGTTGTGAGGATAAAATTTATAGCACATATGCTAAAGTATGTCTAGATAAAAATTGAAAATGGAATTCTTGAAATATTATGCGTTATTTTTGCTATTTATTATATTTGATATTTATTTAGATGAATTTTATGAAAGTTTATATAGATTTTATTCATGTCATATGAATGGTAAGAAAGAATCAATGTAAAATAAATAATATTTAATAAATTAAAATAAATAATATTCAATGAATTTGAAAAATATCAAAATTTATAACAAAATTAAATTATGATATGAACATGAATTTTGGCAATTTACATAACTATAAAATCTAAAATATATCAATAAAATTACAACAAAATTAAATTATGATATGAACATGAATTTTGGCAATTTACATAACTATAATAATAAAATCTAAAATATATCAATAAAATTACAATTTTGTCATTTGTTTTGTATAGTTGTGTATGTGCATATAATTATATCTAATAACACTGTGAATATATTGGCGCAATATATTACTTTTACAATTTGCAATAAAAATTAATTAGACGCCATTTAAAAAAAAATGGAGATCATGATACTAGATAATCAAAATATCATTATTGACTATTTTATGCATGATAAAGATTACGATTTTATGCATAATCAAAGCTCGTGGCGGTATTCATAATTATAAAGAAACCAAGGAAAAGTTTCTTATTTTAGTTTCTAAATCAAAGTCAATATCACATTCTGAGGCAAAATCATTAAATTAATACATAATCATATGTATATGACGGCAAGCAATTTTGGATCATCGAAGGCATATGAAAGTAACCAAGTCTAAGAACGAATCATACCAAATAAAGCAGCAAAGCTGAGCAACAATCTGGAAGACACCTTGTAGTCGGCGACAAGCGGCGATGGTGTTGAAGAATAGAAAGCGCAAGTTTTTTAGGTTTTCAGAGGACTGGAGCGAGAGGAATGCGGGGAGTTTAAAGATATTTGGGTTTTATTAGAGACCAATTTCATATTTCAGCCTCAAATTAGAGACCGAAAAAATATATCGGTCTCAACTTAGAGACCTAAATGAAAATTCGGTCTCCAATTTGTGAGTAGAATAAAAAATCGAGATAAAAAATAATATTAAATAAAAAAACGTGACGAAAATAAATGTAGCGACCGATATTACAAATTTCGGTCTCAATTTAGAGACTGAAATAAATGTCGGTCTCTAATTCGGTTACAAATCTCCGTTTCTTTTGTAGTGCAAGACCTGAAATTTTTTATTTATCGGATTCATCATCTTTCCTTGAATATTATGATGTTTGCAATCAAATGAAATTAATGTGATATTTATATATAGTTGGCTGTATATACAATCGCCAATAGTTCTTCCCATCCAAATTATTCATTTTTTTGTTGGCAAGCTTCATATTCAACGACTCATGGAAAAATATTACTTTTTATACTTATTATTGTAAATGTAGACAGAGTTAAATGGTCTCACGGATCACAAGAGACCTACTATTTCTCGATTGTATCCTTGGAATTCTCATGTTAGATTCTGATAATATCTTTTCTTATGTTCTTCATGTCCTCATTTAGTCATTTTGATTTGCGCAAATGTGTTAAAAATGCTGAAATTATAGCATCTTAATTTTGGTTCAGGCTTTCTGGGAATATGCTATTTATAAATATCTCAAAGATCTAGGTAAATATATGTGTATATAATTTTCATTTGAAATTATACAAACCTCAAACTTTGTCCATCAAACATATACAGATACGATTATAGCCATTAAATCTTTTTTTTTTAAACAATAACTTATTTTACGTGGGGGAGATTTTTTTTTTTGTCAGGCTTTTAATTTAAGAACAATGCTAGTTAAGATAGTGTGATTCGTCTCATTAATTTCATTTTGGTATATATATATATATATATTATGTATACTCTGCATGGATATTGATAGATAACCATAAGCAACTCGCAATCTCCTCGTCAAGATTAGAAAATCACAGCGAAATGTTGCAGATTAATTGATGGGCTTAGTAACCACGTACAGATTCTGAATACTTCGATACCTGGGAAACTTCTTGGTAAAATCCGAATTCGCGACCTTTCTCCTCTTGTTCATGGGGACATATTTACTCGGAACATTGTCGTCTAACTCTCCAAATAACTCGGACATAATAATCTTCAGGGTTGGCGACATTTGCTTCTGATGATCTTCCGGCGTCCGTAAGCTGCAACATTCTTGGGTTTCGCACGATGAATCCATGTTTCCAAGAACCGAGAAATGGTTTTACGTAGTATTATAGAAATTAAATATGATTCGAAGCTGCCAAGCCAAGTAAACGCGTTCATAACTACATGCGAAAATATTGGAGAAACAGCTGTGTTGCTTCCTCCCAACTTCATAGGATGCTGCGCGCGTCTTGTCTAGTCAACCACCACTCCATCTTATGTATGTATATAATAATTATGTTATCTGTTGACGTAATAAAATATAACAAATATAAATATTGTTAGTTAAAAAAAGAAGATTTCTCCTGCACGACGGTCTCACTGGTTTATATCCATATTCGTGATACAAATCGACCCGATCCATGTTTGAAGTAAAAAGTAATATTTGTGACATAAGTCATATCGGATCAACATATCTGTCTTACAAAATTTTTTGGAAAAAAATTAGAGATAGGTAACTCTCTAGCTATTTTCAAATTTATAATGAATATAAAAATTATTTTTTTCGCCTTGAGAGTGATAGTTATTTAAATTCATATAAAATTAACACAAATCTTAGGGTTAAATTTGGATAAGATTGAAATAGTTTACGATAACTATAACATAGACATTAATTTTCATTTTTATATTATAATAAATAAAAGGTTAAAGTTTTTGAAAACACATTGTGTAGAGAAAATAATTAATTTGATTATTAGTGCGTATTATATATTATAAGAAGAAAATATGTAAAGTTTCCACTATTTGCAGTGTTTGGTTATACTTAATTCTTACGGCATTGACTTTGATTGTGAATGGATCATTCCTTGCTGACTTCGTACGTTGACTCACCACTTCACCCTAAATTTATATATATTATTATATTAGATATCTTGTAAGACGGTCTCATGAATCTTTATCCGTGAGACGAATCAACCCTACCGATATTCACAATAAAAAGTAATACTCTCAGTATAAAAAGTATTATTTTTTCATGGATGACCCAAATAAGAGATCCGTCTCACAAAATACGACACATGAAACCGTCTTATATAAGTTTTTGCCATACTATTATCGTCATCATCATAATTTTTTTTTACAGATATATAATTAGTTTAAATTCTAACATTATATAATAATTGATTTTCATTTTTTTTAATAGATGATTTTACGACAATCATAATATAATAAACAAAATATCCTCGAAGATTTTATTGCCTTTATCATATCAAGGTATGAACAGATCCTCGGAGTATATATATTCCCAAATTTAATACTCGATTTAATCCCTTGTTAATATCCTATTAGTATCTTTTTACACTCAGCATGCATATACATAAAAATTGCAATTAAATAATTTTTTTATTTAAAGAATCTAGAGATTATTTATACCAAAATTAAAAATAATCAAATTAATTAAGACAAAAACTTTGGTGACACGTCTCAAGAGTCAATTTTGTGATACCAAATCTTCTATTTGGATCACTCATTAAATAATATTATTTTTATATTAAAAAATATTACTCATTATTATAAATATGAGTATTGCTGACCCATCATAAGAGATAAAAATTCGTGAGACCATATCAGAAAGCTCTACTATTTAACTAATGAGTAGATCTCTTGTGAGACGGTCTCACGAATTTTTATCTGTGAGACGGGTCAACCCTACCGATATTCACAATAAAAAATAATATTCTTAGCATAAAAATTAATAATTTTCATGGATGACCCAAATAAGAGATTCGTCTCACAAAATACGACTCATTAGACCGTCTCACACAAATTTTTGTCTTAAGCTAATTAGGGAAGGACTGATTGTGTGGTTAT
This sequence comes from Primulina tabacum, assembly GCF_025594145.1. NCBI lineage: Eukaryota > Viridiplantae > Streptophyta > Magnoliopsida > Lamiales > Gesneriaceae > Primulina > Primulina tabacum. Next base: position 31,370,680 of record NC_134562.1, on the reverse strand, counting down.
CAGTCCAAAAGGCAAGAAATCTTTCAAAAGTAGTCTTGAAGACATAATACACACACACACACCTCTATGTAGACATATAGATATTACACACAAACACTTGTGCATGAAGAAACCCATGAATAAAGTGACATAATTTCTTGATCAAGTGATTGATATCCAAATCAAGAACATACAAAAATATACAAAATCTTTAAAGATTGTTTGTTTAATTAACAAAAGAATGATGTTTTGATGAGACAGATATATTTCTGGCACTAGCAGTAATCAAAAGAATCAATCTAAGAATTTCAAAACAGATACAGATTGAATGCAACTCCATGTTAGAGATATCATATCAAGCAATCCAGAACATGTTGAATCTGGAAACTCAGTCATCACAGTTGAGCCCACATATTTCGAGCACGGGACCATCTCTTGAAACAAAAGGGTTGATCCGTACCCACACGAGCGTTATTATTGAAGCCAAAAGAATCGACCAGATCACGACCACCGTCGGGATTTTCTCTTGTTTCCCCATCATCCCCTTGAGGAATGGATAGAGATGCATTATGACCCAAAACGCAAAAAGTAGCTTACCAAACAACAGACCCCACGATTCGTATCCGTTGTTGATGGCATTTGCAATTCCAGCCACGACCCCAATTATGTTTACTATTAGTAATGTCAAAGGTGGTATTAACAATGACGTCCATTTGAAGAGATATAGCTCAGAAAATTCTCCATCATCTCCCCCTTTGGAGGTGACCGTGAAATTTGTGCTCACCCCTGCTAGAACTTTGAGTAATCCTTGGAAAAGAGCAAAGAGGTGTGAGGAAACTCCTCCGATGACCCAGAACTGCTCGTTTCTCCACCAGTCGTCGATTCGAACACCACCCCATTGCATTTCGAGGCTGCCCGTTGCAGCAATGGAAATGAAGAGGGATATAAATATGATGCTGGCGTAGTTACTTATCTGTTAACATAGAAACGGTTCACCAGATTTAAACCTTCAAATAATAATGTCTAACATACAGAGGAAATAATCAGGTTTTTCTTTGATGGTCAAATGGGCCATCTAATGACAGCAATTACATAATTAACTCAAGTTCTATAATCCAAGAATCTCTGTGCCATAAAACAAAACAAAGAAAGCACAGTTTTTCAACTTTTTTTTGTAACGATGCACATAAATCCATATTGTCCTATTCATTTTCCCCATAATAAAGCATCTTAATTGTAAGAGTATGGCAGATACCTCGGGTACGATAAATTTTCCCGCGAGAAGGCAAATAGCAGGCAATGTACAATATATGACCAATGGAATGGAAGTCCAGGGATATACAACAGAATTTATGTAGGAAAGTCGTTCCAACCACTTCAATCCACCTCCATAACCATACCAAATGGGGCAGTGTTTGCTCAAAAAAATCTCGACCGATCCAAGAGCCCATCGAAGCACTTGGTGGAGACGATCTGAGAGATTGATTGGAGCTGATCCTTTAAAGGCAGGTCTCTTCGGCATGCAGTAAACAGACCGCCAGCCATGGCAGTGCATCTTGAATCCAGTTAAAATGTCCTCAGTGACAGACCCATAAATCCAACCAACCTAGTTTAATTTTCTTTTGATAAGTAAATTCACTAATAATATAAGTACAACATTGGAAGATAACCAGTAAACAAGCTATACAATAATTACTTTGGCTATAATGGGTCCAATTAATAATGTACAAATGGAGTTCTTTAGAGAGTTTACCTATATCTGCCCCAAGTGCAACACCATATTTGATGCTTTCTCAAAGTAAATGAGACAATAAATACATGTAAATAAAAGAAGATTGGAGATCAAACAACTTACTTCCTTTCCCCATTCGGTCTTATCTTCATAACCACAAGTGATAACATGAATGGCCTCTTCCAAGAGTGATGTGGAAGTAACTTCTTTAAGAACACCACCATTCTCGATTAGTGCTGAAGCCACGAATACCGGTGACTGCCCAAATTTCTTCTCGAGTTTTTCATGGGAAATAGGACTTGTGATATCATTACCTGCATTAGAAAAATAAAAATTACTTTGGTTGAATATATGAGTGAATCATCATTTTTATCGATTCTTTTACCCTTAAGGCAAGAAAATTCAGCAAAAAAGAAAATTCGGCGAAAAGGTTAATGCTGTAATAGAGTGTGCAGTGATTTTCTCATAAAAAGATTTCAACCTTCAATCCCTTCTTCGATGGTCTCAAGTGCATGTATCTGCTTTGATGTCTCTCTGAGCTTTGACTTCTTCATCTTGTCTTTCTTTGTTTTTCCTCTCTTGCTTTTCCGAGAACCACAGCACAAACAGCACCACTTTGGCCAGCAGTTACAGGTCTTGCTAGGCAGCTTCTTTTTGGCAGGAGCATCATATCCATAAAGTGCTTGCCTTCTAAAGACACATCCAGTTCCGACATAAATAGGTCCTTGCAAACCATCCAAACCCTTCATATTGATCTATATTGAATTAAGTCGTCAGTAACTACATGCTGCCCAAGAAACAAACCATCAAACAAAACAAAAATGCATACATACATCAAAGAACACGGAATTATGGTTGGAATATCTATCGTGAAGATCAATCCCATCAAATCTTTGCGGAAACTGAACATAGCATACTCCCTTTCCTGAAGTAGGGTCCATCATGAAACACATGGCTTCTCTCAGGGCCTTGCTGTTGTTTATGTAGTGATCACAATCGACATTCAGAATATAAGGAGCATTTGACAGGACAGCAGAAACCCGAATCTGAAAAATTTACAGATTATAGGCAATAAGCTGGATCGAAGATTGATTAGCTTCACAAGGAGCTTTGATCACATAAAAGAGTTTAAAACTGCTATTTACCAGTGCATTCATGGCCCCAGCTTTCTTATGATGCTCAAAGCTTGGTCTCTTCTCACGGGAAACATAAACCAGGCGTGGCAGTTCATTCTCTTCAACATCATGAAGACCATCATGACCCAGGAACACCTGTTATCAAGAGCAAATTCAGGAAATAGAAACCACTAATATCCACTCACTGCAAAGATAACACCAAAATACTATCATACATAACAGCCATCTGAAAGACAACAAAAATGAGTATCTTGCCATAGACGCACCTCAAGCCATGTGCTTAATGCAAGCCCAACAACTAAAGAGGAGATAGTTAGTTGTGTTTTAGTTTTTGATCTATAAAATATTGAAAAAAAGTAGGAAACCAAAAATTGTATTTGAAGTTTCAAACAATCAATCGAAATGGACTTCATAATTTATTTATAAAGTAAGGTTTTAAAGAACTAAGAAATTAAGTCCTTGGATTCTCTACAACAGCATGGCAATTATTGATAAGAGCATTCCATATGAAACCGAAGAATTATTAGGCACAAATATGCTTCAGATTTCAATTTGCTGCAGCCAGTCTTGATCTTACTTAGTTTATATCTTAAAAATACAGGCACAATAAACACATCATGCATAATAATTTTTACACTATGGAAGAGGATTCGTGAGTACCACCGACCTGGATCATACCAGGATGATCTCGAACACTATTTCCAGGCCAAGGAGTTCCATCCTGCATTGTCCAGCCATCTTCAGGAACCTTTTCAGCCATTGCCACCAAATGATTGATTCGAACTTTGAACTCCTCATACTCCCTCTGTACCCAAGTTAGAAAATATGCCAATAACCATTAGAAAAATTGTGGTACATCAATTGACACAGAAAGGTCCAATCCTGTCACCTACGAGTTCACATGCTCAGGCATGTACTTGTTTTAGTCAGGTTATTTTGCTTTAGTAACATATACAATTATAAAAGATACATACCTTCATTGCGCGCCTTTCCCTCACAAATGCTGGGTGGACTTTGTTTTTCAAATAATCCATCTTCTGGGAAAAATACCATTCTGGAGCTCGTGGTTCAATGTTAAATTTCTTGCAGAAGGGAACCCATTTTCGAGAAAATTCAGATGTCTCAGAGAGAGCTTCAAAAGTAAGCATGGCGGCACCATCATCAGATACATAGCATGAGACTTTGTCAACTGGGTAATCCACAGCGAGAATAGAGAGAACCGTGTTTGCGGTAATCAGTGGAGGTTCTTTCATTGGATCAACTGTGCTGACAAATATGTCTATGTCAGCTAATTCTGAGTGATTTCCTTCTTTCTCATACCTGAGAAACCAAAGAAAAGTAAAATGTCATAACAAATAAGAGAATCCACGTGCTTAATCAGTTACAACGGCCATAAAATATTATACTAATGAAATCATGAGATGGGAACCAACAAAACTTAGCCTACTTGTGGGCATTCCCCTGTGTGTGTTTGTGTGTGTGTGCGCGAGAGAGAGAGATGGTTCTTCTGTAATCAAGATTCAAATCTTCCGCCTGGTCAGGTGGCTCAAGTCCATATAATCAGCAACAACAATAATGAAGTCAAATGGAGTTTTGAGCTCATTTAAATTGAGAATCACCTAAGTGAGAGTCGATCAAGGTAGGTCTCTCGCTCAACTGGATACCATTTCGGAAACTGATCAAGTATCCATGAAGCAGAGAACCATATTTCACAAATAACCGAAGTCATCCACAAGCCATATGCACCAGGAACAGGATGGAGGATCCTATAATGGAAAAAAAACCCAAGAACCACAACACGAAGTATAATTATCAATCTGTATGGGTTTATCTTGCTTGAAGATATGGGCAATTTCCTTGAAAGCGGCTGCCTGCCTTCATCCATCCTACAAGGGCGATTTCAAAGTAAGAAATGAAACACAAGAATCCAAAATAAAATATAACAAAGTGCAGTGCTATATCCATCAAAACATTCCTTAATGAAAACACCAAATTACATTACAAACAAATAACTTATTTTCTAATAATTATATTACTATTTCTAGAATTCATAAAAAAATAGGATTCTGGAATTCACAAACATGACCTATATTTCAAAGGAAATAAATAGATAAACGCAAAGAGAATCACGATGGAAACCAATCATACGAAAAAATAATGATAATAACAGTAATGGACTGGCGAAATCTTTATGACAACCGGATAAAACAAGCTACAAGGAAAATTTTAGATAGTACGTACCAAGCATATCCATATATTCTATTTATACATATCTTCACCATGAAAACAAAAATCTCATGCTATTCATGATCAAGCAGCTCTTCCTATAAAAAAGAGCAAGCTTCTACTTCAAAGTAGCAGACTTTCATGAATTCAAAAGTAGAATCAAGCATGAAGGGGCTACACATGATGTCAAATTATAAGCAATGCAAACTACAGAACTCTTTATGGAGTAAAATCATAGTTCTTGGTACATTTTAGGCAGTTCCTTTCCCAAATAGCTGTATCATTTAAGCCAGAAAAGCAATCAGCCTTCCTTAGTCTATAATAGAGAACATAAAGGCGCTACACACTACTGGCATATTTTGAGAGAAAATTTTACTTACATGGATAAATCAGGTTCCAATTCACTCCCATCAAAGTCCCCAGAATCATTATTCCCTCGATGTTTGATCATCTGAAGGTTCTCGCTTTGCCTCTTCTTCCAATCCTCCATCCGATCCTTCCATGAAACACTTCCATAACCATATAATGCTATGTCCTTCTCTCGAACCATTGGCCGGGATGGCACTGTACATGATAAATGCACCTATTAAAATCATGTGCAAGGTGCAAGGAATCTTAAGTAAAGAAATCTGTGCAGAAAAGATGACTCAACGATGTGCTGATGGCCCAGGAGATGACAAATGCATCCCATCCCCATCATTGACAAATGGGGGTATTATAATAGCATGCTGATCATAAGAAACCTGAGCATCCTAAATAATTAGCAGACAAAATATTCATATACTCTGCAGCAATCTTGAGGTAGAAATAGAGATAAAGGGGATAATTTTTTAAATACCTCTTCACTGTAAGTCAAGAGAGGGATTTCAAGAACTTGAGACGATGAATCACGACTTGTGGATGAGGCTAATCGAGTATGAGCTTTTCTTGTACAGCCTGGAACATCATTATTTCCATAATCAAACTCGTATTCCAAATCATCAAAGTCTTCCTCCTCTTCATCACCATCAACCCTGGGGCTACCTGAAATACTGGCGCACACCAATCATTTATTTATTCATCAAATCAGAGAAGATTAAAGCTAGTCATCAATATCTATTTATGCAAGTGAATACAGTAACAAAGTAACCTTTAATGCGCTTGTATCTGGTTCTGCACTGAGGACAGGTCTGATTTCCCTCCTTTCTCTCATACTCATAGCAAGTCCGACAGACAGGGAAGGCGCATTCGTTGCACGCAACAAAGAGTTCCCCTTCAATAGTTATCTCCACTTCATCCCCACAAATTTGGCATTTTTGTCCACTTAGTTCTTGGACAGAGTTGATCTAGAATATCACAGAACATAAATAGGTTCACTACCCTTTCTTCAAATCCTTATTTACAACAAGTATGATTTGGTTTCAATTCAATGGAATAAAAATTTCAAAAGAAGCCATGGAGAAATGCACTCCCAAACTATATTAATGCCACAAAAATGCTTATTTCTAATGGCCAGTTGTTGTTTTGTCAAATCTTACTCCCAAAGTTTAGCTGGTAAAAAAAAATAACTCGGATTATATTGATAAACTTTATAAAATTATTAATTTTTGACATTCAACTAGTGTGTTCGAACATGCAAGAAATGCAACTCAAACAATAGCTAGGTGTCTTTATGTGCTCCCATGGTAATGTAGAATCCCAAATGCATGGGGAAGAATAGTAGCAGTAAAGTCACTGTGATACAACAAAAACATCCCCACAAGCAAGAAAACAGCATTTCAGGATCGAATCAAGAATTAACAACAGTATAATCTAAATATGGAGAGGTTCACGGAAAAATAATTAGACGAGACTGTAAAATATGACCAAAATAAGAAAGTTTATCAAAACACTTACCCTTCCTATTTCATCAGCATTTATGAGCACAAATTCATTTCTATTATGAGAACCAGCAACCAGTCTTCCTCCTGTATCCATCACCATGCCTTCCACCAAGAAAGTTTGCCAACAAAATCGCCCACTCTTTAAATTTTACCACCTAAATAGTCATGTTCTCTAATGCAGGAACACAGCTGGCTTAACGTAAAAGAACCAACTTTATGGGCAAAAAATTGAACTTTCGAAATAATAAATAACCCACCAAAAATTGGACGCCTGCAGTGCAAAAAACAACAAAAATGGCCTTAAACAGGACGCAGTTTCGCAGAAAATCAGTAGCAAAAAAAAGAAGGAGAAGAAGAAGAAAACTTTAATAATCAAGATTTTGCTTTCAATCCACACAAACAACAAAAGATTCAACCTTTCAATACAATGGCCGAAAAAAAAAACTAGCTTTTGATCTAAAAGTTGAGTATTGGAGCATTGAGTGTAGACCCCATTGGAAGACAGCAGGCAAACCCAAGTACCAAACCAAACCAAACCCCCGCATTAGGAAAAAGCACTCATAATATAAAGCAAAACCCAATTAGAGGAATGAAACAATAAATGGAAATGACAAGAAATGGTAATATTAACATAATGTGGAAAGTGAAGAAACCGAAAAGGCAGTGAGATTATCGAAAATGTTTGCGTGAACAAGTGTATGAATGATGATTATATTCAAGCTAACGCAACACCGTTAGATGGACAGGATTGATGAACTTTTCAGATTAAGAGTCATGAAATGAGAGACAGAGATGAAAAGTGCACTGCACACACACACAAAATAGAGCAAAGAAAAGGAGCAAATGCGAGTGGTGGGTGGAGTTTGAAGGAGAGAGTACGGTTACGGTAATAATAAAAGCTCAAATGCGTGTGCAAAGTGGATCCCAGGTTGCGGGCGGTGGAGGCGGGGGCGGTGGTGGAGGTGGTCGCTTTATAGCTTTGAGTTAGCGTAGGCTGCGTAATAATAAAAGCTGAATGTGTGTGTGTGTGGGTATTTAATCTGTGTTAACTGCACACACCACCAATGCTAAATCACTGAATTGTTAAAAATTCTATGAAAAAAATGATATATTAATTTCAAGTGTTTCAAATTTGAGTAGGTATTTTGCGAGACGGTCTCACGAAATTTTATCATGTGAGACAGATCAACTCTATCGATATTCACAATAAAAAGTAATACTTTTAATAGATGACCCAAATAAGATATTCGTCTCACAAAATACGACCCATGAGACCGTCTCACACAAGTTTTTGTCTTCAAATTTTAAGTTCATGATTTTAAATTTTGAACAAATACACTCTTGTTCGTATGTATTTTTCAAAACTACATGTGTTTAAAATTTGTAAATACGAGAAGTTAATAATATTATCGATTTTCAACGATATAAACAGAGTAATATATGTAATTGACTTATATTTTACGTGGATTGAAGAAAAACTTTCCGACCCGTGACTGCTGCTGGAAAAGTTGTGACCAAGAAGTGCATGTTTCTCGGAAAATCTTAACACCTAAGAAATAAATTTAAAAAAATTAAATCTGAAATAATTTCACAACAATTCTCTCCACTAGGCATTAAAGCAGATTAAATTTCTTTTTTAATTACAGGGAACGTTGAACGTGATACTACTAGTTTTTTATTCCTAGGATTTTAATTTGGACAAATTTTAATTGCAATTTTTTAAAATAAAGTTGCGGGTTTATTAATTAAAATGTTTTGTCAACCAATTATAATTTGTATCTCATTGTTTTTTGTTTTTGTTTTTTGGAAATGGAGTTAACTGTCTAGACTACCCGTAAAATACCGAGATTTCCAAAAACCCTCATGAAAAAAATAGCTTTTAACTACTCGTGTTTTCAAAATTTGAACACATATAACCCTGAAATCACTCACAGAGTTGAGGCATGAGATGATCGTCTCAGGTTCATATCTTTCTCCCCTACAAGGGGAACGAACACACGTTATATATCAGGGTTTTCCCTTTTCTTGTGACATATTCTCTCTATTTTTTCTATTTTCCTTACGTTTTGGTTCCTTATTTAGCTCGACCTTTTAGCTATGGTGTGTCTGTTTCATTATGTACCAAGAATCATTAATATTCATCCGAAAAATATCTATATTTTTTTAAAAAGAAAAATATGTTTATGTTCAAAAATACTTTCATAGCTCTGCATATAAAAAGCCACACTGAGACGTTTGGATTCATTTGCTTCATAAATTGCCATTCATGTAATGTCCTATATATGTCAATTGACCATGCAATTTAATTAATTAGTTCGTTTAAATACATACTCATAAAATAATCGCAAAAACTCACGTGACACGGTCTTACAGATCAATTTTTGTAAGACATATTCTATTTAGTTCACTCATACAAAAATATTACCTCTTATGCTAAAATTATTATTTTTTATTATAAATATAGATACGATTGACTCATCTCACGAACAAAGATTCGCAAGACCATCTCACAAGAGACTTATTATAAAATAATAATTGATTTTGCTGAACTAAAAATTAATTCATAATTAAACTAAAATTTCAAAGAACTAAAATAATTTGAAATATATTATATATATGTATAAACAATTCGTTGACCGCATCAATACTCAAAATTATTAGCTATTAAAAGAAGAAACGAAAAGGTGTAAATCATTTTAAATATTTTGATATTGGTGCATGTGGAAATGTTCCCAAACCCTAATTATGTATATATGCTTGTAATTTAGTCAAATTTGGATTGCCCTACACGTGCCTCCATGCTAAATACATATTGAACTTTAATTTTAACATAATGTATTCTCTGTGACGCAAATGTTGACGAAGATAATATTTTATAATCAAATAATCATTAAACACCCCAAAATAATTATCTTATATTTGATTTTTTCGAGTTTTCTTATTTTTAAACAATTATACAATAATTTTATAATCAATTATTATAAATATTTTTTTTATCTGACAAGATAGTGAGTCATCACTCATTTTATTGTAAACACCATCTTTACAGTCAATAAAATAATTAATATAAAATATATTATTGTTAACAATTTGATGATTTGTTTAAAATTAATTTATTGTTTAATAAAAAAATTAATTTCCATTAATTATATAGTAATGTATGACCAATTTTTTTCAAAAAAAGAAAAAAAACTATGTAACATATAACATAAGATGTTTAGTTTAAAGTTTTAAAAATCCACAATAACTTAATTATTGCTAGAGTAGGTCTCTTGTGAGACGGTCACACGAATATTTATCTGTGAAACGGGTCAATCCTACCGATATTCACAATAAAAAGTAAAACTTCTTAGCATAAAAAGTAATACTTTTTCATTGATAACTCAAATAAAAGATCCATCTCATAAAATACGACTCATGAGACCGTCTCACACAAGTTTTTGCTTTATTACTAAGATAATTTATTGTTTTTATTAATTTCCTTTCCGTAATACCGAAGGAAACTATGATTTTTGTGGGATCCAAACCATTCAAATTCCTATAGCTTTTCTCTACGCGTATAACCCACTTCCATTGAATGAAGATTTTCAGTTTATTTTGGGCATCGTCTGCTGCCTGGATGATTACAACCCTCGACTGTTCGATTCCTTTCATAATTTTTAAATCGGTTCCTAAAAAAATTGTAAAAAATGACAACAACACTAATCCATGCATGCAACTTAAACATCGTGTTCTTGATTCGATACTTCCCCACCTCATTATTCTAAAAAAAAAAAAAAAAACTTTAACGTCATCTTTGGTACTTCAGAATCATTATAAAAAATCTTAATGCACTTCTGTTTAATTTCTTTTTTCATCGGTATACCTGACGTAGCATCAGATAGGGACGTGCCATGCTTGGGAGCTTCCCACAAGTTTAATAATCTTTAACGTAAATTTTAGTATCGTATAGTGTTACATACCATAAACTTTAGCTTAAAATGCATATAATAATAAGTTTTCTCATTCAAACTTTATGCTTAAGTTTTGAGTTTCTTATGTTTATGTAGGCATTTTGGGAAAAATAGCAATTTAGATTTTTTTTGTTAATGTATAACATAATGATTAAACCGTCACTAAAATTATGGACGATTTTATGAATTTTATCACTAATTGAGTTTTTTAGTGATAGTTAATAGACTATTTATCTTATTGGGTTTTTTTTTTAAGACTTTCTCCACTTCTCTTATTTAATATAATATAAAATATAATTTAGTGTACTACATAAACTGGAGAAATATATAAGTAATCATAACTATCTGAATATTATATGTGTGTGGAAATATGAATAGTGAAACATCGAGTCTTATGAAAAATACTAAAGTTGTAAAACAAATAACTTAAACTGCTAAAAATTGGTTTGATAATACATATGACTAAAATCGCTAAGATACAAATTAACACACAAGATCAAATTTGCAATCTTTCCAAATATACACACACATTTGTACGTGTTTTATAATTTTCTTTCAAATATTTTAATTTATTTTTTAATTATTATTTTTTATTGAATTGATACTGAATTATGAAACGTTTTATTAGTTCCCATTCAACTTGTCATTCCTTCTATGAAATGGATAGGGCAAAAACTTGTGTGAGACGTTCTCATGGGTCGTATTTTGTGAGACGAATATCTTATTTGGGTCATCCATGAAAAAATATTACTTTTTATGCTAAGAGTATTACTTTTGATTGTGAACATCGGCATGGTTGATCCGTCTCACAGATAAAGATTCTTGAGACCGTCTCACTAAGAGACCTACTCAATGGATGCAATTAATGCATACATTTTCTCACGCTTTACCCATGTGGAGTTAAATAAATTCAAATCACACTTTTTTTTAGAAATTAAAATGAAAATAATTTCTTAAAAAAAGTAACTGATATTAATTATATATATTGCTCCAAATTAATTATATATATTGTAAACACGAAACTTAGCTTAATGTAACAGAACAAAATACAAGCAATCCCGTTGTCAGTGGGATTACAAATCCCTTTGATATGGCAATGACACCATTTAACAGTGCCTAAGAAATAGATTGAAAACGGACGTATTTTAAGTATCATCCCATCAAAATAACAAGGATCAATAGCTTCCATTACCACCATAAAATCTCGAGATTGTTAAAAATCTCATATGAAAAAAGCTATATGTTTTCAAATTTTGAGTACATAATCTCATTGTCTGTACGTGTTTTCGAGTAGGTCTCTTGTGAGACGGTATCACGAATCTTTATCTGTAAGACGGGTTAACCTTACCGATATTCACAATAAAAAGTAATACTCTTAGCATAAAAAGTAATATTTTTTCATGGATGACCCAAATAAGAGATCCGTCTTACAAAATACGACCCGTGAAATCGTCTCGCACAAGTTATTACCCGTGTTTTCAGGGTTACGTGTGATCAAAAAATGAGAAAAAGAAAATGAACCATCATAAGATATTTTTAGCAATTTCGTGATTTCACAGCCCAAATAACAATCCCCTCCCTAATTTGAGATTGCAAATCCCTTGATTTTTGTCGAATCATAAAACAACAGAAGTCACAAACTAAAATCACGACAAACTAATTATAAAAAAATAAAATCATTCTACGAATAAAAATTTTCCCTCCTTGATGACCCTTTATAAATTCCATCCTCGCCATCACAAATTCTCAAACTTTTCATCGAACAAAAAAAAGAGAGTAGCAGGCAATTTCTAGCAACCACAAAATCTTGTTACACTATCGATCGACACACAAAAAAGAAGAAGAAGAGAATCATGGTTGTCAAGGGTTATCTTTTGTTGATCACAATGACATGTTTGATGTACTCCACCATCTCAACGGATCTGAATGAAGACAAATTCAATCCGGCGAATGTAGTTGGTTGCTTGAGTGCCATTGTCAAATTCAAGCCTTGTATCGGCGAGATTATTCATTATTTGAAGACGACGGGGAAGCGCGATATAAGTCCAGAATGTTGCGGGAAGATCATATTGATTGCTCAACAATGCTGGCCAAATATGAACCATAACATGAAAACCACTTCCATCTGTGGGCTACCCTTCTCCGGAAATGGGAATTGATTTATAATTAATCAAGTGATTTTCATATATAATAATTTGCTTATTGCAATAAGTTTCTTCTATTTTATTTTTATTGAGTTTCATCAATTCTCAGAAACAGATAAATACTTGATTGCTCAACAATGCTGGCCAAATATGGCTCAATGCATGCTATCAAACAATATTGTATAATACTTTCAACTTTGATTTATTCAAATGCATGTGGGATCAGGGAAAGTATACTTGTTGTATAGGATTTTCAGTAAGAAAAGTCGTTTGAAAATCACCAACACTAAAAAACTATACAATCAATCTTTCATACAGTAATTGGTACTAAAATTGGAGTTGGAATTGCCGTTGCCAGATCCATTGGACGACGTGAAGAGTTAGTTACCTTTGACTTTGAGCTCGTAACTGTCGTAACCGCAGTCTACAGACTATCGAATCAGATGTGATCATGTCGGCCGTGACGCTTATGTCTACGGTGTCTCCTAACGTTCCTGCCACGGCGTTTCCTCCCAGCGGGAATTCGCCAATCAAATTTAGGATGTGGAGAAACGGGAACATTATTCCGTTCATATTCTGATACAGGATCAAGAGGCCGGGATGATGGTAAACTAAGATTAGAGTCCTTATGATTGACATTGAAGAAGTTGTTGTCGATCAAGCCAGTGACGAGAATCCCGTCGATCCCATGTACAACGAATCTTGACCCGAGAAAAAGATCAGGCTCCGACAATCGAATCCCGTCGACCACGACACCAGAAGCGCCGTTGTCTTGAGTTTTACCTATCAAGACCGAGTGTTGAGGGAGGAGGGTTTCGAGGAAAGAGGAGGTGTGGTTGAGGAGGTCGGAGAAGGTGAGCCGGCGGTTGGGGATGACATGGTAGCGGAGAGTGCTGATGTATGAGGCGGCGCTGGATTCCATGTCGAGGGTGAAGAGATGCACGTCTTTAGGAGCGAACAGAGTGAATGGGTAAGCGGCGGCGGCGGCGGCCGAGTTGGTGGAGATCAGTTGGAGTTGAATGTCGGAGGTGGTGATGCCGTTGGTGAAGAGGGTGAAGCCATGGTTTCTAAGTGTTTGGAGAGTTGTTTCGAGTTCTTGGAATGTGTTGTTTGTGGCGGCGTCAGCGGTGGTGCCGATGATTAGGAGAGATAGAAGGCAGGCGGCGGCCACGGCCGCGGCGAATGGTGGTGTCGGAGAAGAAATTACCATTGGGAGGCTCCGTAGGATGGATGTATAGAGAGAAATCTGGGTGAAGCTGTTCTCCAGTTGACACTCTTTGTTCTGATATTTGCAATGTGAGAGGCAGATGGGTATGATTTCTCAGCCCATTTAGCAGTACTATAGTCTCCCCACGCACTGGATTAAATAATAATAAATTAAATAATTAATTATCATTATTATTACTCAAAATTTTAAAATGCTATTATTACTCTATTTTGAGAACAAAAGTAATTGATTTCAAGTTTTGATTATGGTTTGAGTTTTAATGTACAAATAAAGTTTGATAATTGGGTTAAATATGAATGAGTGAGAGTAATTTTTTTTATTATCAGTTCAGTTTGTATTTTCGGTTTAACTGAATAATTGCACACCACTAAGATAGTGTTTGAGAGAGCTACACGAAAGTACTTTCTAGTGTTTGTGAATGTAAATTTTACTTTCAGTTTCTATAACTTTGATCAAAAAGCTAAAAGCAAGAATGCGATGTTTTTTGTTGGGTGCAATAATTGTCTCTATTTGGTGGAGCGATCGAACCGTGGTGCTTGAGCTGCTGTGCGATTTAAAAGATTTGAGTTGCACCATTACCACTAGCTATAGCTTTTGGTAAAGCGGTAAGCACTCGGTCCTACAATTAGTATCAGAGCCAAGGTCACAGGTTCGTTTCTCATTGATTGCAAGGAGTGCAATTATTGGGAGAGAGATTGTTGGATGCAATAATTGTCCTTTTTTGGTGGAGCGATCGAACTGTGGTGCTTGCGCTGCTGTGCGGTTTAAAAGATTTGAGTTGTACCATTACCACTAGCTATAGCTTTTAGTAAAGTGGTAAGCACTCGATCCTACATTTTTCTTTATCCTGATTTTTTGTTTAGAGTTTAAATTTATAAGTTGACATTTATATCGTTAAAAAAATATATTTTTTCAAGCATTCATGTTATAAAAAATAAAATAATTTTGATACAATATTTATAATGTAATAAAATTATATAAACACATTGTCGATGATGTGAATATCAAATTTTAAATAACTAAAAGAGATTAAGTTTATAAAATTTAATAATATGATTGTCATTTAACTAAAAAATTAAGCTTGAAAGTAATTATTTTCTAAACATTCAAACTTTAGCTTATGTCAGCTTTAGATTTATATTCACACTCTTTCTACTTCAACTTTTCACTAACTTCAAAATAACTTATAGAATAATCACTTTAAAATAAACAAAAACTCTCCAAAACACTCACCAAGTATAATATAGATTTCTAAAAAAAAGTAAAATAATTTTATTGATCCCCATATGTAATGAATTTTCAAACTGAGACCAAAATTTGAGCTCGAACTCACGAGGGTGCTCGAGTCAATTTTTAATAGAATTGCTTGCTAGCACTAGCAGCTAGGCTTCATTGCAATCTCGAATCGGATTTTTATATTTTAGTTCTATATTTAAGGAGTGTTCGGAAGAGCTTGTAAGAATCTAGTCCTGTAATCGAGTTGAGCGGAAGTGCTTTGGGCTGTTTGTGAATACACTCGTCTCATCTTTAAATTTTGTAATTTTTAGTTAGATGCTAAAAGTAAGATTGAGATGTTCGTTTTATTTGCTTGGCTATTTTTTAATGATTTAAAATTATGATTTGATATTTTTATCCTTAAAAAACTTGTGATATTCCACAGTTTACCTCAGATTTTATAATTATTTTTCGAGATTTTTAAAAATGTAAAATGTTATTTATGTATGAGTTTTTAAGAGTTTCCAAAGAAGTATTCAAAACACTTTTTTAATTGACGGTACACGTGAAAGTTTCATAAGAAATCAGGTACGGGAACTCCATTTATATTTATATCTTTTAGTTTCATGTTTTAAATGATATATAAAATCAAGATTAAAATTTGTGTCAAGCAGTCTCACGGGTCGTATTTTGTGAGACGGATATCTTATTTGGGTTATCCATGAAAAAATATTACTTTTTATGCTAAGAGTATTACTTTTTATTGTGAATATCGGTAGGGATTGCCCCGTCTCACAGATAAAATTTCGTGAGATCATCTCACAAAATATCTACTTTAAAATCAAATGTTAAAAAATGTGACAAATTTGACAACCATGTATATAATAAATCGTTAATTATTTTTCTCATCGATATAACTTGCAAAATGAAAATGGACTGCTTCGATTATAATAGATCTATGGTCATTATCAGTCAGAATGTCAGACTAATGTGAATAAACAAAATGGAAATGTTTACGAAATATTCATAACATATTTCTATATTATGTATAGTCAGATATCATCTAACTTTTTTTTTTTGAAGTCATAAAGATCACTGTTAGTAAGGTTTCCTATTTAGACGAAAATTCTTAGGAAAATGTCTCATGAGTCAATTTTATGAGACGAATCATCAAACCGACGTGACTCACATTACTTTTTGTACCAAAAATATTATTTTTCACTACAATATAGATCGATCAATACGTCTAACAGATATAAATTTGCAAGATTGTCTCATAAAGGAACTAGTCTTATATATTTATGTATTAATAGGTTTTTTGTGAGACGGTCTCACGAATCTTTATCTATGAGACTGGTCAATCCTACCGATGTTCACAATAAAAAGTAATACTCTTAGTATAAAAAGTAATACTTTTTCATGGATGACCCAAATAAGAGATCCGTCTCACAAAATACAACCCGTGAGACCGTCTCACACAACCTTTTGCCTTTGTGTATAGGGTCATGATAGATAATTGATTTTAGAAGAGAAGTGTTGCTAGATCACCTTTCATGATTAGAGTAAACAACCAATGTAACAGATCACCTCTGTTCACACAACAAAGAAATATGATCTTATTGTTTTGTGTTCACAAGACCCAACAACCCATATTAGAATGAAGAAGAAACATGACAATAGGCAACATATCAACGAGTCTGCTCGCCATTAAGATGATTGTCAATACTAGCATTTAGGTATTGACTAATGAATTCCTCACATCGATGACGAAGCGGTACCTGACATCTGACTTGGCAAGACGTTCCATGGCCGTGTTGATCTCGTCCATACGGATGAGTTCAATGTCCGACGTTATGCCATGCTTCCCACAGAAGTCGAGCATTTCTTGCGTCTCTTTTATGCCACCGATGTCGCTCCCACCGACAAGCTTCCGTCCTGTACCATGAAAAGGAATCACGAAACTAAGTACTAAGTTCAGCCCCTACTCACAAGTCCTTTTTTCCCTTTCCCAGTAAAAGAATGCCTAAACCAGGACTCGTCTTACCCAAAACGAGAGGGAAAATAGGTAGCTCCAGAGGTTTATTAGGGAGGCCAACCGTAATCAATTTCCCGTTCATTTTCAGCAAACCAAGCAAGGGTGCCAAGGAATGAACTGCAGCAATGGTATCGATAATGAAATCTATTGTCCCAAGAGCAGCCTGCAACAAGCAAACATCAAATCTTCAACTCAGAAATTAAAACCAATCAGCCTCATTGATCAATACACCACAATAAACTTCAGTAACAACCAAGATTTATGTCACTAATACATAACAAAGTTCATGAACCATGCAATTAAAACATGGGCTCAATGATTCACTAATTAAGCAACTGTAAGACGGCATCGATCACATTGGAATGTCTCAGGTTTTTGTTTTTACAATGTTCACACGACCATTTTATACCTCATTTTCCAGCTGACTTGATTCATGCAAAGGTAATAGGATTCATTCCATCTCAATTAATTAACTGCACAAAACTTATTATTTTGGGAAAAAAAAAACCAATCAATTACCTTCAACTGAGCAGGATCAGAACTGACAATGAAAGCATCAGCACCAAGCTTGTTAATGGCTTCATCTTCCTTGTCCGAAGACCTACTAATAACAGTTACTTTTAACCCAAAAGCCTTTCCAAACTTGACAGCAACATGGCCAAGCCCACCAAGTCCAGCCACACCTAAATGCTTCCCAGGCTGATCAGTCATTCCATAGTACTTCATCGGGCTGTAGACCGTGATTCCAGCACAAAGCAAAGGTGCGCCTGAATCCGAGGGGATATTGTCCGGGAAGCGTAGCACAAAATGCTGGTCGACGACGATTATATCAGAGTAACCACCATAAGTCTTCGTTCCATCTTTATCTAATGCGTTGTACGTAAAAACCAATTTGGGACAGTAGTTCTCCAAGTCCTGTTCGCAGATACTGCAAGTCCTACAGGAGCCTACTATCACTCCCACTCCAACTCTGTCACCCACCTTAAACTTTTGAACATTTTCCCCGGTTTTGGTCACTAGACCAACCATTTCATGTCTGTGAACGGGAACAATAGACAAGTTGTAAAGCTTTTCTTGAGCATACAAAAGAATCAGGCAGCAGTCAAGGCACGTAACAATCGTTCTAAGGTGAACAAACCATTGGATTTCAATGGATCAGGGACGCAACATCTATAACAATATCACTATCGTAAAGGACATAACTGATAAAACATCAGATTTCAGTATGCAGCTAATGTAATAATAGAAAACAAAGACATTAAGTAACCTTAAGTGATCAGCATTTTCGTATATCCTGGTGATATTAAAATCTTACCCAGGAACAAGAGGGTAATTCGTGAAGCCCCATTCGTTCTTGGCGTTATGCAAGTCTGAGTGGCAAACTCCACAGTAGAGTACTTTGATCGTCACATCTTCAGCTCCATTTTCCCTGTCGGACAAAAGCAACAACTTTTCAGTACAACTCAACAGCAGTGTCGTACCTGGGAATACGGTCTGCCACCAGTTTTAACTAATACGAATAAAAATAACAATAAAAATAGATATATACATAAACAACAAAAAATAATAATAATAAAATAAATGTCTTTCCTTTTAGTAATTATTTACATTGGTTCAAAGCTTTTCAATTTTTTTTTAAATTTTGTATTTACTTTTAATTGTATTTATTATAAATAATAGATAAAAATAATTTAATTTCGTAAACGATAATGTAATATAATTTCCAAATACATAATATATATGGAAGTTAATTTTATAATAATTTTAAAAATATTTAATTAATAAAATTGTTTGAATGCATCAATATAATTTCTACTTAAAAATACAGATATAATTATAATTATATCATTGAATTTATAATAGATCTCTAATTCGTAACGCATTATCATAATAATATTTTCATCTTCATCAATGTTGTTTTTCATCGAAACACACACGCGCGCGCACATATTACAATTCACATCCGTCTTAAATGTATAAGCTTCTTTGTTTTCATGTGTATATTAAGAACACAAATTCACAAACAAACCAACTATTTAATTTATTCAAAAAATGATTGCACGTTTTTCAATACTTAATTAATGCAAGTATATAAGTAAAAAAAATGTTACTAAATGTAGAAATTAAATTATATATTTGGAACAAACGAAAAATAATTGACACGTATGGAGTATTGACATCCTATTCAAATTTGATTAGGTTTCTTGTGAGACGGTCTCGCGAATCTTTATCTTTGAGACGGGTCAACGACCCTATCGATATTCACAATAAAAAGTAATATTATTTCATGGATGACCCAAATAAAAAATCCGTCTCATAAAATACGACTCGTAAAACCATCTCACTCAAATTTTGATTTATCTATCAATATATATTCATCAAACATGGAAGATAGAAACATTGAGTGCCTTGTATTATTGCTCAATGAATAAAATGCACAAGCATTTACTGCAACCAAATTAGTTGCACCAAATGTTTGTTGGAAACAGCTTGCAATCCAACCGTCATAATAAATATTCACAGTTGCATGCCAATGGGCGAATGATGCACGTGTCTCAAAATCATATATATATCAAATTGATTTTATTTATATATAAAATATAAAACATAATCGCAAATAATGTATTTTAAATTAATAATATATATTCAGCCCATTATATCATATGATTTTATTTCTAAATCAAATAGAGAACTAGCTATCAGATCCAATCCGTCAATTTTAAATTTTATTATTCTAAAACATAATTTTTGAATATTCATAATTATTTTTGGTAAGAGATTTTTTTTCCATAAAATATTTATTTGTAAATTTATTATTAATTCATATTATTTATAAATGTATTATTAAAGGAGACGAGTAATAAATAGAGTCTGCCATTATCATCATTCACACCGTTAAGTTTATGCTATATTCCCAGTGCATTTTCCAATCTTGAATTCAGATGTTTTGAATTCAGACGATATTTCGATCGTGCTCATATTCATCGCTATATGAATTGGGTTCAAGCTTTCCCCAAACCCTTTTCATCAATGGACGAACATATATCTTGTATAAAATATATCGAGAATATATAGCATTTCAAATTTAACATAGACTGATCAACAATAAGCAACCAAAGATTCGTATACTGAGGAAATTAAAATTAAACCAAACTGCGTGCAATAAAGAAAAGAACAATTAAAGACCATGGTATATAGAGATAAAGTTTCTTCCAAAAAAAAAAATTTTAAAAAAGTGATAAATTGGTTAAATATTCATGGAAATCAATCAGCAGACCGAGGAACTAATGAACAAAACACAGAATGAGAAACGCATGCACCTGCGCGAGAAGTGAAAAGGGGAGAGAACGCCAGAGGGATCTGTTGCTGCCCAGCCAAAAGCTTTTTGCTGCCCAGCCATTGTTTTTCTCTCGGAGATTAATCTAAATTCCTCGCTGTATGATATAATGCAACAGTATTGGGGGTTTTTATTGACAAGCCAGTGGAGTGGAATTGGCAAGCTCTGCTTTACAGGAATGTGGACCCCAAAACTCATTTATAGCATTTTAATGCAATAATTTCCAATTAATCATTTTTTTGGAGAACGAGAATGTAACTTTTGTTTTTTTAAAAAATATCTTATTGTAGTTTACGACTTTTCATTCTAATGAAAATAATTTAAACATTTTAGTTAAGTATTCAGTTTTTATAACCTAGATTAAATAAGAACTATAAGATATTGTCATATCTAATAAGCTAAAATGGATTGTTCTGGATTTTTAAAATTTAGGAAATTCATGTTGCGGAGACCGAAACAATAACGGAGCGAAATTCAAAGTATGAGCAGTCATCATGTTCTCGAGAGAGGCCGTACATTGAAAGCAGAGTAATCATTACTTGATGCTCTATAAATACCCATGTTTTATTAATTATGAAACATTCAATTCACTTATTGTTTCCCACAAATAATCAATGTATGTTTTTTATATCGCATTTTCTTTGCAAAAAACACTTGACTGACATAACGTCGGAGTTGTTACGTAGGATAATCATCTGGCGCCCCACTGAAATTCCTTGTTCTCCGAGTATGCAGATTATATAGCCCGAAAACTACCAATCCGATCTCCCACGTTCACGAGAAGAACTCACCCGGCTCGGTTAAATCGCCCACTTAGTTCACCCAATTTACCCGGCCTACATGAGAATGGATTTTGGGGTTGGCGGTTTCCACAAACGATTATCCACAAATTCAGAAAACCTAGATTCAATTGATGAGTTGTTTCGATTCGCTGGGATATGAAGCAAAGAGCTAAAGCGAATGGCTTCCGCTTTCTCTCGAAACCTACCTTAATTTCCTCTTCCTTCCTCAGAGACTACTGTAAGCTTGTTTTTTGGTTTTCATTTTATCAATTTTTTGAAAATTTCGATTTATTACAGATAATTTGTTCACTGATTCTTGTTTTTTTGTACAGCTCGATACGAAGAAAATTGAGCCATGTTGCTGGATCTCTAGGTCATCTCCAACCACATAATCTATTTTGGTGCAAATTTTACACTAAAATAGTACGATTTCTGCATCAAATACAACATCTATCTCCAACCCATTTAATTCAAATCTTACACTAAAAAGAATATTCTCGAAATATTTCTTTTATTTTACATATATTAATTATTATATTTTATTTAATATATTTTTAATTATAAATAATGTTTATATTACATCTATTAATTTATTGTATTTGAATTATGTGTTTCAAGTTGCATTTGTATTTGGATTATGTGTTTCAATTTAGTTATGAATTGTATTGTTATATTATTTTTTGCATTTATATTTAATTATATTATTTATAAATCATTAAATCAAATTATTCTTTAATTATTAATAATTAACATAAATAAATAAATTAATATTTAAAAATCAATAATTATTATTCTTTAATTTTTATTAAATATCTAATTATTAAAATAATAAAATATATATTATACTATTATTTAAATAATCTTTATATTTTCTAATATAAATATTTATAATGAAAAAATGCAAATTTATAACAAAATAAAAAAAAATACAACCATCTGCGCCAAATTTGGCGCAGAGGAAAGGGGCTGAAAATAGCGCAGCTCCCATTAGATGGCAAATTTTTGCACGAAAATGGTGTTTTGCACCATTTTGGTGCAAGATTGGAGATGGTCTTAGGAGCCGTATATGCTCATCAGATGCGTCATGTGAGGGTAAATGTCTTTGACGGGAAGAACTTTATCATTTTTTGGAAGCTGTAAGGCCCTGTAATTAATTATCCGATAATTTGGTATAATTAGAATAATTATTGAATTGTAAATTAAAATAATTATTTATGCAAAATAAATTCAAGAAGTGTGTTAAAAAATATGTATTTTAAAATATTGGAGAAATTAATGATATAAATTACATATAGAGTTTAAATAATACACGAGAGCAAATAAATACAGACCGAGATAAATGGGCTTGTGTTACTATTTTGGTGATCAATTATTATTATTAAATGCATACAATACACACATTCCTCAGTCCAAAAGAGAAAAGAAATTAAAGAAGAAGGAAGAGAAAAGAAAGAAGGAAACCCCAATTCTCGTCACTTGAGGAGTAGCTGCGGTAAAGTCGCGATATCTCCTCCGTCCCAACTCGAAACTCAGAAATTCTTGAAGGGTTGTCTTCCTAACATCCTAAGCTTCGATCCAAGCTATAAATCGCGAATTTTGAGCAAGGATACGAGTAGATCAAAGCTGCTGTTCCGGTGCTCTGTTTCTGCGAGAATTCTTCCGGTTTTTGGGTGAGAGTTTTTGTGTTGCTACGATTTTTGTATTTCGAATTTATAGAAATGACCTAAATAAACTTTGCAGTGCTTTATGTTTGCTGTTTATAGCCATTGGAGTAATGGATTTTTGATTAGAAATGGATTTGTTATGATTTTTCTACCAAAATGTGCCAAAATCGAATTCCGAAATTGTGCTGTGTAAAACACCTATTGTATTTCGGGATTATGACATATATGCAATCAGATTCTGAACTTATTATTCAAATGAAAGTTGTAGAGATATGTCTTGTCTTCAAAATGATATAATAATCGTTAAATTCCAGTAAGAATTGTGCAAGTTATGATGATTTTTCAGAAACTGCTCAGTAGGAGATTTCTGTCCAAAAATTTGTTGAGTGGCAAGGTGTTCTTGATAATTCTGGGATTAATCTACTGAGATTTGGAAGATGATTTCTCTAGAAAAAGTAAGATATTCGAGTTATCTTTCATTTCCAATTGGCGGATATTGATTTGAGTTAATATTGAGCGAGATACGAATTTTATGCTCTTTCGTGCCAAATCGGACATGGTATGGAATGTAGTTTTAATGATCGGCTTATTGTTGTTTTGTTTAGGTCGAGAGTCTTGAAGTGAAGTTGTTATTGGATTGTCAAGTTGGTATAGGTATGTTACAGCTCGGTAACATACGACGGTAAAACATAAATTATGTTTACTTGTCATTCTGTGTTGCACTGATCGTATCTATGACTGTTATAATTTGTTAAATGTCTTCGTTGTGATATATATTTATTATTGTGACATATTATTGGCATTTAACATGAGGCATACTGTTGTGACATTCATGCTGAGCCCTATCGTTCTTGTTAGCCCATTGTTGATATCCGTTGTTATCTGGCACTGTTGTTTATCTCGGGATCATAGTGTGGCTGATAGGCCTATACACATGAGACCGTATATGTGATTGAACAATCCCGTGGTTAGTGCAGCCTTTTGAGGTGAGCGCTGAGATTGTGTCATCTAGTTCGTTCTGTTGTGCCATCCTGTTATACCGTATCAGCTGTATGGAGGCCGAGTCAGGGGTGTTATTCAGCACAGCTTGGCATACCTCGCATACTTGGCAGGGCGGTTTAGCTGCATGACTATGTAGCTCCCCTGTGTTGTTGCTCGAGCATTATTCCAGTTGTTATCGTACCGTTTGTTGGCTCATGTTATCCCAATTATTCGTTGAGCCTTTCATGCATTGTATATTATATTTTATTATATATGATTTATGTTTATTGTTGTTATTGTTGAACTGTTTCATACCAGAATTCTAACCTCAGTTGTTTTCTGGGGAGGCTGCTGTGGCTGCTATTGGGCACCATGGTAGATCTCTCGAGTCGTTTTGCAGCATCAGGCCGAGGTTCCGCCAGTGGAGCTCGGGATTGAGGTTGGATTGCTTGGTTCTGTTAAGTGGAGTCTCCCAGTTAGTTTACATGTATGTCTAGAGTTTGTTTTAGTCTTGTATTGTAGTTTATTTGCCAGGGAGATGCCCCGTGTATCTGTAGTGGTATTTGATTGTTTTTGTGATGTTCTAAGTTGACTTTGTGATTCTTTTGATCTGGTGAGTATTTGGTAAGTTTTAATTTCTGTTTAGTTCTGGCCAGTGCGGCTATAGGTTGTTGACTTCGGTTTTTGTTTTTATGACTTTAGTTGGAGTATATTTTGATATAAAATACTGCTTGAGTTTTCGGGATGTCCTACTTATGGGAGGTCATACCGAAATTTTTATAGGCCCTGAGGTCCATTTTAAAGTATTTTAAACATTTTTCTACTGCAGCTTTAAATCAAACCATTATTGTTTGATCATTAATTGTCATTAGATTAAATGGGCCTCACAGAAGCAATCGTAGTTCGAGTTTGGGTCATACTATATGTACAACGATGTAACTCACATTGAGTTATAAAGTACATTTGAAATAATCAAACTATGCTAAATGCATTTTTGAAATAGTTTTTCAAATAAAATGTAAGGATAATTTTGACATTTCAAATATATTACGTAACTCAATTTATACATATGATATTTTCCTTCGAGTTTTTGAGATGTTAGTCGGAAGTATAGCAATGTTCACGGAATCAATGTCGGAACTTTAGGGAAAATTTTGGAGCCATTCAGCCAGAAATCAGAATGCTAATCAAATAATTGCATCTGCTTTTATCAAAGAAGTTGATAGCCCGATAGAAATTGATTTAAGCCCAAAACTCATGGATCAAAAAATTAGAGAATGGGCGATATATTCTATATATTTGGAATGGAGATGGTCAATATAATAATAATTAAAAGACAATATAATTATATAATTAACTACATTATGCTTGTCCCAACAAATGAAACAAATGTATCAACTGGCTGGATTCGTGGGTTCAATTAATTGATTTCATTGTCAGCGGTTATTTATTGATCAATACATTACTAAACAAAATAAGGCTAAAAAGGAAGCAAATTATAGGGTAATGGACAAGAGATTTGCGCTTTTTTGGGAATTCAACCAAAGTATTACATTGAAAATACACGAGAAAGATGATATATTAGTAAAATGAAAAAATATCTTCATTTATGTGAAACTTTTTTGGGTAAAATTAAAAATAAATCCATGAAAGCTTTGATCCAAGTATTTCATGTAAGGTATGCGCTCCTAATACAGCGGAGAGATGTGGCCTCGAGGATGGACGGGTGGGATTGAGGGGATGCCCAGATCTTTTTGTTATGGTGATTACATAACAAAATAAGATATTTGATTAACATAAAAATACTATTAATTTATATCATTAAATAATATAATTAGAATAACAAATAATAATAGTTATTATTATTCGTGTGAGTATTTGTAGTAGAAACGATAATTATATCAATTATTATTCATGTGACATAATAAAAATAAAAATAATAAATATTAATTTTTATTGATATAATTTTAATTGTATAAATAATTAATTTATAACTATAATTAAATAATAATGTTCATAATC
The DNA here is from genome assembly GCF_025594145.1 of Primulina tabacum. Classification (NCBI taxonomy): domain Eukaryota; kingdom Viridiplantae; phylum Streptophyta; class Magnoliopsida; order Lamiales; family Gesneriaceae; genus Primulina; species Primulina tabacum. The sequence goes on along the minus strand of NC_134562.1, from coordinate 31,344,384 downwards.
CCGTACAATGTTAATTAATACTTATTGTTGTTAAAAATAAATAATCAGTAGTCATAATTATATTAATTATAATAGAATTTATATTAAAAATATTATTTTATAATTAATATCGGCCGTTAATCAATTTATATATTATGTTAGATGATTAGAGTATGATTGAGATGCTTATAAAACATATGATGATAATTAGTCGAGTTGGTATTTTGGAAATTAATTCAACGTGGGATATTTTGAGAATTTAGTTGAATTATTTAAGTTGTTGGAATGATTCAAGTAATTATTTGTCCTTGATATATTATTTTAGGCCGAGAAGATAAAATTTGATCATTGGAATTTGTTGAGTTAGTATATGTATGTTATAGTTTGGTAACATACTAAGTTTTACGCATATTGATGTGATTTATATGAATTTAATGAGTTATGTGAACTTAAATGTCTTGTCATTTATATGTTATTTTACTTGACATATATTATATGATATTTAGAATAGGGCTGATATGTACATCATCATATTTTGAGCTCTTTCATCCTTGTCACCCCTTTCTTGTTGTATTGTATTTTTGACACACGTTACTGTATTGGTATCAGTGCGTGGCTTTTGAGTCGAGTCATATCTGAGACCGAAAATATGATGTATATTTCTGATGTATTTTCTATGTGATATGCTCTTACCTTGCCTTGCAGACTTATACCAGTGCGATTTAGCTGAATGACGATGTGGCTTCTTGCATGTTGTTGCTCGAGCACTGATTCAATTGTTATCATATCATTTATTGGCTCTTGTTATCTCATTTATATCGAGCTAAGTTACATGCATTGCGTATTGCATTTAATAGTATGTTTATGCATGATTCAACGGATTGGGGGTTTTTATTCACATCAAATATCAATACTCCCGTCTTACAATAACTTGCTGTTTTACTCAAAAAATGAAAAAAAAAAGGTTGAAGAAACTAGAGTTGATCACCAGGCTTGTCGTCTGATTGATCGGTAGAAACTCACCATGATTGTCATCTGGATGCCTGGTAAAGGGTTAGTTAGGACTCGTCGTCCTGACTGAATGAGTATCCTAAGATCACGAAAATACCTTTATTAGCTTAGAAAAGTATTTTTTCCCCATTTAATAAAAAAAACCATAAAACTTACTCAGCTCTCACATCTCATCCACTTTCAAAAATTCATATTTTCCTATATTATCTATGTAAATTACATATTTAAAATAGTTCCATTATTGTTTTCTAAATAATAGCTAAAAACTATAACAAAATAGTCACAAATCCTAAAAAAATCAATTTTACAAACATACAACACATGCACAGAGACAATAATATTATATTATATATACGTAATATATGTGACACAAGGCTAATATTAATCAGTACTCTTGGGACGGATCTAGCATTCTAGCTCATTTTCTAAAAAAGTTAAAAAAAGAAAAAGGAAACGTAACATAAATTAATTTCAATTTGGTATGACACTCAAAGGTGAAAGGTTGAGGATAAGAGTTGGCAAATTGGAACTAGCACTAGATCGTGTGACTAGCTTTAGATTGGTGGTTAATGCTATTTTTTAAAATCATTTTGGGACCAAAAGTTGTCACATTCCAAGAAATTTTAATAAATGCATGATCTTCATGTGTTTTTTTTCCTTAAAAAAAAATTTGCATGTAAAGAAAGCTGCACTTTATTGCTTTATATATATTTCTTTTCTTGGACGGTTGATTCCATTTGGCAGGAATGACCAGTGTCTACATAATAGTTTTTGTGTTTTTTCATTGGTGTCAAAATTCAATCTTGATATCGTATATTCTAATTTTTGGAAATTTAGTTTTTTCCAATGTGGCGTATGTAACTAATAATTAAAAATGATAACATGTATATAAATAAGTTCAAAATTTATAGATAAGAATATAGGAATATGAAAAACTTGAGAATTTCAGAATGCAATGTGAATATGAAAAATAATAGTTATAATGTTAGTTACAGATATTTATGGTAAATTTTTTTATGGATTGCTCATTTTTTCGCGGAAGAAAAATTATTATTATGTTCATATAATTTGATAATTTTTATTTCTAGTCTTGTAAGTCGTTAAAATTCAGTATTAATCCAATAGATTGGTCCTTATATTCATTTTCAGTCTTTTTTTTTTTTTAAAATCAGATCTCGCCATCCTGGTGTGGCATTCTGACGACACGTCAAGAATGTTCAGATCAACAAATTCTATTTTCACGTCATAAATTTCATGAATAGTCTTTTGTGATACAGTCTCACGAATCTTTATTTGTGAGATGGGTCAATCCTATCGATATTCACAATAAAAAGTATTAATCTTAGTATAAAAAGTAATACTTTTTCATGGATGACCCAAATAAGAGACCATCTCACAAAATATGACTTGTGAGACTGTCTTACACAAGTTTTTGCCAAATTTCATTTGCCACGTTGACACTACACAAAAAATGATTAGGGGCGGGGGGGGGTTTAAAAGTCTAGAGGTATTGAACATAGACTTTTATAAATTCTATAAAAATTTTGTGGTATATATATATAAACTCCAATATATATATAATTCATCAATAGTGTACATGAAGGCTTCGGTCTATCTGTTTCTTAAAAAAAATAATATGTTTCAATTTCTATATTTCATTCTGTTGAAGTTAAAAAATTATCAACAGTGGATCATCATATATTGTACCGAGATGAACAAATTGGAGATAATTGAACAAAATATGTTAAAAAAATGTATACACTTGTTAGCTTCTTATGAAAGTTTTTGTAGGAGTTTGATCCATATCACTATTCATTGATTTTATTTTGTGTCGGAGACTTATTTGTTATTTGCTTCTTTTGGGGCTATTGATAACACTCATATTCCAACAGTGTATGGGCTAAATACTAACAGTTATCTATCAAAATCTTGCAAAAAATCTATCAAAATCTTGCAAAAATTCTACAAAAGTCCATGGATTTCTGATTACAAATCTGTAAGATTCTACAAGAGTCAATAAAAATATATCAAATCCACAGAAATCTATCATTTAAAAAAATCATTGAAAGTCATTAAATATCTACGTTGAATACATCCCACTAAAAGTGAATTCAAGAATTAACTTGAACTGAAACTAAGTTGTGACGACTTACAAAACAAAAAAAGGAAATGACTAAATTACACTTACTTTAGGGATCGATGAAATTTGGGGATTGATGCAAAAGAATACTATAGGGGTTGATGCAAAAGAATACTATTTTAATATAATATATATCCAAATTATTGATATATTTTATAATTTTGGTTCTTAAAATAACCAAAAACACTTACTTTAGGGATTGATGCAAAAGAATACTATTTTAATATTATATATACCCAAATTATTGATATATTTTGTTAACGTGAGACATTTGCCTAATAAAAAAGTAGGAAATGGTTGGCGATTTGGGAGATAAATAAGAGTTGATTGAACAATTCAAAGACAATATAGATGTTCAAAGATAAGATATGGAAGGAAGAACAAGGAATATATCATGTTTTTTGGTTGCTGCCATTTTGAATATGGTCACGCTTATTTTTCAAAAAAGTGAACGAATGTGACTCTCTATTCTATCTGAGAATCAATATGGGAAAATATTTTTTTTTGTCCATTAACTTGTCCGATCGTCCACTCTTTTCAAATTTTGATTTTGGTACACTAACTTTTAAATTTTGATTATTTTGATTTAAATACTGACGTGACATCATACATATCATCAATTTTCGATGATATGTCAGCAATTTTCGATGTCATATAAGCATTTTCAATGCAACACCATCAGTTTTAGGTGTCACATCAGTATTTTTATTTGACACGTCAGCATTTGAGTCTAAAATAGTCTAAAATAGTCGAAAATTAAAAGTTAACGTATAAAAACTAAAATTTGAAAAACCTAATGAACCAGAATAAAAAATTAGCCAAGTTAATGACCAAAAAAATATATTTTCTCAATCAATATAATACATATATAATGACAGTTAGATTAATATTGATTGAGAAAAAAAATATGCATAACGTGATTCATATTATCTTTTTACTCGAGGAGGCTATAAAAACTTTGGTCCTAGCTACAAAATCTTTTAAATTAAATGTAGGTCACAAAAATATTTGCCTTTTAGTGTGTGTGTGTGTTATATATATATATATATATATATATATATATATATATATAATAAAACGATCTTTATTATTAACAAAAATAATTTATTGTTATTGCTTTTTAGTAAATGAGGTACATACGTTACCCTTTCGTATCCCCACTTATTTAGACACGTCCATTTTCCGAATATTCTTTTCGCAGTGTGGAAACACATACATTGTTTTTGAACGATATAGAGACTTTAAAATTGCTTTAATTTTTGAATGATGTGAAGTTTCATATCATCCATATGCCATATTTTTATGGAAAAGTCACTTCTTCATTTAATATTTTAATATTATTACTGAATAAGTGCTTCAATTGAGGTTAAAAAAATGAAAGAGGTGGGGGAATAAGCATTCTTATACTTTACCCAAAATCATCGATTTTAATAAGCTCCACAAAATCTTCCAAGAATTATTGATGATTTATATATATTTTGAATCAGTAAAAACTTATTTATATATATAGTTTTGTTATGCTGTATACCAATCGTGTCCATCATTGAGGTGACATTCAACTATTGGATGTGATTAACTGTATCAAAATTATATGTCTAATAGATAATTGTCGCCTCAGTGGTGGGCACATAAATGAGCACGATTAATGGACAACATAGCAAAACTATATATATATATATTTTCAAAAGTGTAATTTTATAACGTACTTGTTCATTTCTTTTTTTAAAAAATAAATTTCAGTTCATAAGCCTATATAGTACAATTATTTAGGACGACTCTTAGAAACCTAATCCAATTGTAATAATAAGGAATCACACATGGGGACTGTAGGTAGGCATCTAGTTTTCCAAAAAACCTACCGTCTTCTCCTTTCTCTATACAAGTCATCCTTTTTTCACATGCGGAACATGAACATTTTATCGACAAAATCCCTTCATTGATATCACCAGTTCTCAAAAATAAAGTTGAGGCTAGAGTAATGTTGTGTTTCGATGGAAAACATTGATACATGTGAACGAAAATCTAGATTTCGAAAGACAGCTATGTTGAATACATTTGAAATCCGTTAATATTAATACTAAATTCAAAGAAAGACAATTTTTTTTTTTTACTATTTTCAATTGAATTTATCGGATAAATTAAATATGCTTAAAGTAATGAGTATGTCTCTTGTGAGACGGTCTCACGAATCTTTATTTGTGAGACGGATCAACCTTACCGATATTCACAATAAAAAGTAATACTCTTAGCATAAAAATTAATACTTTTTCATGGATGACCCAAATAAGAGATCCGTCTCACAAAATAAGACCCCTGAAACCGTCTCACACAATTTTTTGTCTAAAGTAATGTATATAGCCGCCACATATATCTCAATGCAATTTAATTACCGAGGGGGTAAAGTAAGAATAATTAACTTTAATTTATCGAATCCTTGTTAGTTGTTAATTCGAATCACTGGTCATGTCACGCCCCAAAAAGGCACCTATTATGGTTAATCATGTCCGCCACTAGCTCACCAATCACCGCGAATTAGTGCAATAAAACTTTTTAATACATGGTTAATTAGCAAGTTGGCGAAGCGAAATTTATGTACAAATTTTTTATTATTATAATTGTTAAGAAACAAGGCTTTGATTTATCCTAAAAGTTAAATAATTTCGATAATATCATGTGGATTGAAAATACATCCAAGATGTGTATAATTTGAAATTCATTTATCGAATCATTTTCTCAAATCAAATCTCTTAATGCAAATCAAATTTATCAACCAAGCGCAATTTAAATGAAATTGAACTATAGTATCCAAATGTTCATGTCCAAAAATGGAAAAATAGACAATTATGTATTCTGAATTGTCATGTACTTTTATGTATTTGTCTCATAACTCGTCATAACTCGTCGTTTTTATTCATTTTTATCCAAAGTGTCAACGATTTTTCAATGTCTTGTCAGCATTTTTACTACACCACATCAAAATTTGGTAATTATCCAATAAATTAGATTTATTTTATTGTTTTTATTCATTTTTATCCAAAGTATCAACGATTTTTCAATATCTCATTAACATTTTTACTACACCACATCAACACTAGCTTCGACGATATATGACAAAAAACCAACTAAAAGAAAAGTTACAAAACCAAGACTTACCCATAACAAGTCGGAGACGGAACCCAAAACAAAAGACTATATATATATGTGTGTGTGTGTATATATATATATATATATGTAATCATGCACGTGAATAACTATTTAAAAAGAAAGAATCCCTAGTAGTATGTAGCTTACACAGCCAGCTACTTATATATATATATATAGACCTCCTGTAAATGATTACCAACAGCCCTATTCAATTTGTTTGCGCAAATATATATTGAAGAGAAAATAATAATAATAATAATGAGGGGAAAGAAGCCATATTTGGTAGTTATGTTGATACAGTTGATATACGCAGGCTATTTCTTGCTCACAAAACTTGCATTGGATGTGGGTATGAACACCTGTGTGTTTGTCTTCTACAGACAAGCTGCTGCTACTCTTTTCTTAGTCCCCATCACCATTATCTTAGAGAGGTAATTGTACAGTATTCAATAATTTTTATTGAATATGCAGTTTAATTTTTCTCGTGATCTTCTTGTTCATGATTCACGATGATCAGAATCTTTAGTGTGGGAGTTTTATTTGCAATAAAATCGTATCTTGTTTATATATGCTTGATGAACTGAATGGCAATAGAATTTTGGTATATTTTAATTTGATTCTACTTTCAGGAAAAGCGCTCCACCTCTATCCTTTTCCCTGACGATCAAGATATTCCTACTTTCACTGATTGGGTACGTCTTTAGTTTCAGAAACATTACCATTTTTTTTTGTAAATTAACAAGAATATAGTCAATTAAGTGTTTTTTTTTGGTTAATTAGCTAGTTTCAATAGATTCATACATGAGTTTCAATACTAAATAGATCTTATGTTAAATGAAATCGTCGGTTTTCGTATAGAAAGTTTAATGAGTTGGATAATTTGCAGGATCACAATGAGCTTAAACATTGTTGGTGTAGCTTTGAAATACACATCTGCATCTTTGGGAGCTGCTACTTCAAATACTCTTCCTATTATTACTTTCTTTCTTGCTGTTCTATTAAGGTAAAGTTAAAGAACCTTTACAAATTATTTATCATTTTCATGTTGAGGAAAATAGAAGGAAACCAATTTAATTTAAAAGCAACAGCAATTCTGCTGTCAGATATGATACTTATAAGGTGTACCTGAACTCACAGGATGGAAAGCGTAAAACTAAGGACAGGTCCCGGGATAATGAAACTTGGCGGAGTAATAATATGCATTGCCGGAGTAGCGACGATTGCTTTCTTCAAAGGACCTCTCTTGAAACTATTGGTGCACCATCACTTGATCAGTAGTCGCATCGGCGAAATGCAACAAGAACAAGCTCCTGCTGCTGATTCTTGGGTTAAAGGTGTCTTCCTCATGATGCTTTCCAACGTAACCTGGGCATTATGGCTGTTATTACAGGTTAATTATTATATGTTATTTATCTAAATCTATGCGCTTAATTCTCCTCGTATTTCCAATGAACTCATGGATTTAAATGCAATTCATATAAGAGTACAAACAAATCGAGTTGGTTCACTGGCTGAATACATATTAATTTCATTATAAACTACTGATACCTAAGCATATCTGATATATATAAGTTTTAGCCAAGGAAACGACATATAATATTATAGATTCCAAAAGTGATTAATTTAATATAGCTAATTTGATTGTTGCACAAATATTTGATGCACATGACATCATGAATCACATAGAAACCCTAGAGATACCTAAAATAACTCATTCTTCGATCAAGTAAGAAACGAGATGGTCGAACGTTGTTTCGGTAATTTCACTTATTATTCCATACTGAAATACGCTGAAATATATATATTTATATATAGGGTAGATTACTAAAAGGGTTTCCTTCGAAGCTGCTGTTGACGACTCTGCAGTGCTTGTTGAGCACAATACAGTCATTCCTTGTGGCACTCGTTTTTGCAAGAGATCTAACTCAATGGAAACTCGGATTCGACGTCCAACTTCTATCGATATTCTATTGTGTAAGTCACTTTAAATAATTATCATATATTCTCTTTTAAGCTAATTACAAAACAAAAGCATTGTCACAAGATTTAACTTAATTTGTTAAACCTAAGGATCATATTCTTTTTAATTATTGTTACATATATATGTTGACAGGGAGTAGTGGTGACTGGTGTTACATTCTACTTGCAAGCATGGGTTATAGAGAAGAAAGGTCCAATCTTCCTAGTCATGACTACTCCTTTGATCATGATCTTCACAATCACTATATCCGCACTCGTATGCGGAGAAATTATCGGTTTGGGAAGGTATATATACACATTATTGTCTTTTTTTTTTTTTGATAATATTAGCTTTTAGCTAGAATTTCATGTAAGGCAGATGAAGCACGAAACTAATAATTTTATAAAATTGCAAATAAATAGATTCACATAGTCCTCTCGTTATATTCGTCGTGCGCTACCTGTTTGAATACTTGATAGCCGGAATAGTATATATAGTATAGATACTTTGAGCTTGAGCTAAACTACATGCTTCTACAATTGACGGTATTTGTAGTGTCTTGGGAGGAATTCTGCTGGTTGGAGGGCTTTATTGTGTCTTATGGGGAAAGATGAAGGAAGAAGAAATTGCAAAACGAGAATGCAATCCAAAAGTTGTTGACGAAAAGGCTTCATGTCTAGTGTAGCATTAAAGGAATAGAATTGCGATTACATGGATGATGGTTGTTAGATGTTATCTTTGTAAAACCCGCAAATTTCCAACTTTGAATATTTCTAAATTCGAAATGATACTAGATAATGTCGAGATTTTGTACTGAGTAAATTTTTAAGTTGGCATGAAATTGTGCCCCAAGGAGTTCGAAATTTTGCCTAGATAAATATACAAATTTTGAAAATTGTAGATATGGATCAAATGTATGCTACAATATAAAGATCTTCAAGATAAGGAATTATGATCCTAAAAAATAAAAAAGTCATGTATAGGGATATATACACAAACCGAAATTTTATCAAGATAAGTGCTTCAAGATTGAAGATTTTCTAGACAAGATAGTGAACAGAAAATTCAAAATTATGCATGTATGTGCATATATAAATAGAGATCCATGTATATAAATATATACTTCAAGATGGGGAGATTTGAGTATCAAGATTGGCTTATCAAGCACATGAAAAATTGATTTTAGCATGTCAAGTTTTCGAAATATGATTATCATGATGATAAAAGATTTCAAGAAGATCAAAAAATCAAATCTTTGATCATATCTATCCCTAATTCGAATTTCAAGATTTAAACTTTGAACGCGAAGATAATGAAGGGAAATAATATTTTCGAATTTAATTGATAAAATGTCTTGATTTAAATTATTTCTCTAACAATATCTTTTTCTTGTTGATTGATTCAATATTTAATATGATTTTGCCTTTCTAAAATAATGAGATAATTATGGAAATATATTCTAGATATGATATTTATTATAATGATTTAATAAGATATGATATCAATGGTTAAATAGAGTTTATTTGTAATTAAACTCCGACTTTCCTTATGAAATATGTTTTCTTGTGAAGAAAAAATCTACAACTACAAATAAGAGATCAAGGACCTAATTGCGTGCTTCTTCCCTCACAAACATACATATACGCACTTGTGCACGCCGTGAATATCAGAGAAATAAGTCATCAATGATCGTGCTGTTTTGAAGAGTGGTGATCGCGTGTTGCCTTGAATGTTGGGGACATCTGCAGACAACATCCGTAACGAAGTTGGCTGAAGATCATTTTCGTGGCTCCTCTTTTGGCATCACGTTTTTTGTGCTTTCTTAGTTGATGTTTTATTATTGTTGGTTGTTTTAGAAAGCTTTTATTTTCTTAACGTGTTGAGGAAATTGATTTTAGTCTTAATCATTAATGATAGGTTTTTGTAAACGTTGTGATTTTCTAATGATTAATTTTTGCCCTGAGGTAAATACTTGTGTAAATTTAATATTGTCCATCAATTTATTTAAAGTGAATTTGTGTTACAAAATATAATATTCCGCTGCATGTTGTCTTAAGTGTTGTAACATTTGACACAACACCTAATTCTGATAAGACACAAATTTACAATTTTACACTACTGTTGATATATTTTTACATATATGTCGAACACTATTTCTTACAGATAACATGTGATCAAGATAGCTCCCACACTTCTATTACTAAGGCATCACCTCATTCACGAAATCACATCTAAAACTCCATCATATTTTTGACACTCTGCTCTCCAAGTGCTGTAGAGATTTCAAAGATTTTACAAGCCGAAGTCCAAACACTGTCTGAATTTAAGCAAGATTCCAAGATATTTTCGATCCAAGCTACCCTTCTCACGTTTTCTTCATTCAAGATTAAGGTAAGTGAGCTATTGTATATTAGTAGGCATACTTGTTCTTTTAAGTGAACTTATATTTTAAGAGATTAAATTCATATATGAAGTATCTTCGTTTTTTAAAGTTCGATCGAGCTTTATTATGATTCTTCTTCTCTTTTCTTGTGATACAATTAAGAACTATCCTACGTTTTGTCACTGTGATGATTCAACTAGATATGAGTTATAATCCTTACATGCGATAAGTTTATGACCCTTACACGGCGTGATTCGCTCCTTTAGAGTAATAAAAATTAAGGAATAATATCAGTAAATCATGTAAAATAGATGAATTTCAGTGTCAATACTATACTTATTTTTATGTTTATATTGTATGTTATACGAAATATGTCATGTATGATATGTTATTTCGAAGTTCATGTATATTTGTTATGTATGTGCTCGAACGACCCCTACTTGCTAAGTTTATCCCCAAACACTCATCTCTTACACTCTCTCTCCATATAAGAATGAAGAGCAAATCAAGGATGATGAGCAAGACCAGTTTTGGAGCTAGTGACAGAGACAGAAGAATCATGAATTTATTTTATTTACTATATTTCAAGTTTTAATTTAAGTTGTAAGATGCTTCCGCAAGTTTTATTACGTTTTAGGATTTTAAATTGTAAAAAAATGATATTTATGAAGTAATGGATTTTGGTTTATGCTGTGCTACAAGACTCTATTTTTTGCGATTATGTGATTGTTGAACAACCTCAGGTGTCTTGTGCTTCAGTCTCGGGGCGTGACAATATTTGGTTGACTTAAATTTTTAGATTAGTTTGCAAAAAAATATTGATTTGAAGATTTTGGATATAAGGAGATAATTGGAAAAGATATTTTGTTGAATATATATTTTGATTGTTGAAGATATTATAGAGCTCATCAGATATTATCTTGATTGATATGAAGAGATAAAATGCAAGAGTTTGTCTATCTTGGATATATAGGAGTTTTCTTTATATTAGAGTTTTTAATCTTTTTGAAAGAGTTTGTCTATCTTGGATATAATAGATTTATCTATTTACTAGATCTTATCATTATGTTTTGAAAGTTTTTCTATTGATAGTGGTGCACAAGCATTCACTTTTTGATGATTCATTCCTCGGAGAGGAATGTGATGTTCTCGGGTGAGAACAATCTATATGTTATCGAAGGAAGTTCGAGTTAGCGGATATTGAAAACGAGTTATGGCTCGCCAAGTGGAGTTTACTGAATTTGTTCGACATAGAGGTATTATTAGAAAAGATAGAGTTTTTTTTATTTGAATATGTCATTGTATATATGATTGTAACTGCTTATATTTGTGGATTTGCTTGATAGATGAGTGTGACCTCGTGGATGTAGGTCGGTTGGACCGAACCACGTTAAAATTCTCTATGTTCTATATTTTCTTCAATATAATTATTTTTAATTAGGGTAATCATGAAAACTAAGCAAAACAAGATAAAATCGGATTAACATTGATTTATTATTAGTTGTCTAATTTAATGTTAATAGCTATTGTTTTTTAGTGCTAAATTACTCTCTCTTTTGTCATATTTGTTAGTTCCCCCACTATTTCCTTTCGGTATATTCGAAAATCTTCTTCCGACAAATCCAAGTATTTCTAAGAGACTTCAATTTCTGCCACTTAATCAAATTCTCTCGTATAACCGAATATGTCTCATCCTCAGACTTCTAACAAAAAAAACTCTTGAAGTAATGTTTAATTTAATAGTATATTTCTTATTAGACGGTTTCACGAATTTATCTGTGAGACATGTCAACCTTACCAATATTCACAATAAAAGTAATACTCTTAGCATAAAAAGTAGTATTTTTTCATGGATGATCCAAATAAGAGATCCGTATCACAAAATACGATCAGTGAGACCCTCTCACATAAATTTTTGTCTTAATTTAATACTAGACACCAACATATATGTTTTGTGTGTGTAATATAATAATATAATAAATGTTCCAATGTCATATTACACATTATTGTGTGAAAATTTTATTTAATTTATTAATCTAAGTTAATAAACGTAAACTTTCATTTGATATTTAAAATCATCGGATCACTGTTGGACCCTCGTATTTTAATGAAAAATCACATCATACGCTGTGAATCCAAATATTAAAATTCAGTCACATCATATTGGACGAAACACTCCAAATATCGCGTAAATTACTTTTCCTACAAACACACTTTTTTTGTCAGTTTTTTTAATAAAAGGAATATTTAAAATAAACAATATATATGGATGGTTATTGCAATTATTTATTTTTCAATTTGAGTTTGATTTTTATATGAAATTATAATTTTAGTTATACATATAACATCTCTAATACAAACACATTAGAATTTTCTTATATTTATGTAATAAATTCAATAATTCGTAATTAATATAACATGTTACCCAAATAAAAATAAATAGTTGTCTAAAAATTATGTTTAAAAGTGTTTATTTTTATGGTGTGACTAAAAAAAAGTAGATTTCTTGTGAGACGGTCTCACGAATCTTTATCTGTGTTCATAATAAAAAATAATACTCTTAGCATAAAAAGTAATACTTTTTCATGGATGATCCAAATAAGAGATCCATCTAACAAAATACGACCCTTGTGACTGTCTTACACAAATTTTTGCCAGGGACATTAACGGTAATTTTGTCTATTTTAAGGCTATTTTTTTTTTTTAATGAAATGCATTCAACACTCGTGAAGTATAAATATCATCCTCCTTTTGAACACATTTGGGTTATTCTGGGGCTGTAAACCAACCCATTTTCTAATTACCAAAGTATACAGCCCAGCCCAGTAGAATGTTCCAACTTGATTTTTAACAGAGATTTACAGATCTTGTTTGCATAAGCAAGAGCGATCAAAGATAGTGCATTTGGAGAAATAGAACTGATCAACATTTGCAATTGATTCTTAACTCTAGTGATGAATATAGACAATACATGAAATGGGAAAAGTCATCTAGCATAGAAATCGGAGTGTTATTAATAGAATATTTCTATTAATATAAGTTTTGTTGATTGAAAAATAACAACATCAAGCTGTTTCACGTACAACCACTCTTTTATTGTATTTTCAGGTTTTCAGACAACCGAGTTTGTTCAAGCTGTTCAGACAAGAGCAATAGAAGATCAAGATGTTTTGGCAAGAATGTCTGAACTCCAGCTGTGATATATCATCTGTCAAACTGATCGGCATTACACATGTTTAAACCATTGAAAGATTCAACCGCACTGCCACATATCAGAAAAAAGTTATTTCACATAAGATACTGAAGTCAAGCCGTTCAAATATCTGAACTATATATAATGATTTTATAGTATCCTACCAACTCCTGAATGACAGAAAGTTATCTATTTTAGACACGGTGTGTCAAGTTTATGAAAATCAAGAGCTTAAATTACAAAAGCACAAGGAACATTAAATGAGCTTTAATGATACGCACAACCGATAAAAGTGACATATCCATTATGTCAAGTGATAGTACATATGATCGTTAAAAAGTAAATTTGTATATTTGAGTTTGTCAACTATAAATATACAAAACTTTGAATAGAATAAGACTACGAAATCCATCAACGAATTTATCTCAAGCCTGCATATTTCAAGATTTCGAGCACACTTAGTCTTTCTTCTTCAAGCCGCTCACTCAAACACATGCTTATCAGAATTTATCAGATCCTCAAGGATCAAAATGTGCTATATCAACAACTTAAGCAGTCAAACCGATGATTGATTTATTGTTTTGTTGTCTCTGTTCACTACAACAAAAATGGCTTTTCGCAGCGCGCAAATTCTCTTTCCGCGGCGCACATTGCACGTTGCGAAGTTGAAAGCTGTTGAAAGTTCAGGATTATCCGCAGCATACATGTGCACGCTGTTAATAATATTATCAAAGGCGTGCATATGTAGACCGTTAATACAACCATCTGCAGCGTGCAATGTACGCCGTTAATATTCAAAAAACTCTAAATATTAGCGATGGTTTTTGACAAAATCATCGCTAATTAGCGACGGTTTAAAACCAAAGATACTGATAAGGCCAAACTTGAAAAGATTTTAGGGATTTGATTTAATAATATTTGCCCTTATCTAATATTTTTATCCCTAATTATGTGCTTAATTGAATAATAATTGTAGATTTGAATAAAAGAGAAAAATGATTAAATTTGAATAAAAGATGAATTTACAAGACTTCAAAGAAAAAAATATCAAAAGAAAGGAAATAAAATATTTTTATTCCTTGATGATATTGAAATCTTGAAAAATCTATGTGAATTTTGATAAATATCTTATCACTTTCTTTATTTGACATGGGCTTAGAAGGAAAGAAAGAAGGAGGCCCATTGAGAAGAATAAAAAGGGGCAGAGGCGTAACGTGAAAGCAGAGGCGCACAAAAGAGAAAAACCAGCGCAGAAGAAGTGAGAGGAGGAGAAAGGAAGAGAGGAGAGCAGAAGAGCAGCAGGGAAAGAAGAGAAGACGGAAGTGCAAGGAAATAAGGAGGAAGCGAACAACAGAGAAGAGGAAAAGAGGAATGAAGCGTAGAACAGAAGGCTACAGTGAAGCAGAAACAGTGAGGAAGTGCATAAGGGAGGAAGACAGAAGCCAAAAGCTGGAGGAATTCCTCACACACACACTGCCTAAATCACAGAGAATTTCTTTTACTTCTTTCTTTCTTTTGTTTTCTTCTATGAACTTAAATATGTGTTTTCACTTCTATTTTGAATTCATGGAGTAATTTTCTTTAGGCTAAGACCACAATAGGGCCAAACAATATTTTATTTGATATTTGTTTTATTTTCATTATATTATTTTTCTAGATTTTAATTATTGATTGATGTTAGTTTAATATTTCTTGTTAATAGCTTGATCAACTATTTACATGTATGTTGATTAATCACGAATCGGAAGATGCTTGATTAAATATAGCAACAAAGACGTCATCAACACATGGTTAAACTGACTAGAAATAGTATTCGGTTTTAGTGTGCGTTTTTAGGTGAAAACTGAAATTTCACGAAGATTTAATGCATTTAGATCTAATTAAGTTCAATTAGAAATAATTGGACTGTTAGATTTAAATAGGTTTTTTAACTCGAGGAATCGTTTAATAAATAAATTTGGGGATTTCACCGTGATTGTCAAGAATTAAATAATTAATTGAATTTTAACACGTGTCAACATAGTAGAGTTTGGTACCGTTGTGTGTCTTAGTTATTTATTTGAATTTGAATCTCTCCTTGATATTTGAATCCCTCGTTTTTAATTGCAATTATTTTATTTAAAGTTTAGATTAATAATCCACATATCATCTTTTTATTTATTTTATCTAGCTTAAGTTAAGTGATATAAATTCTAGTAATTAAATATTAGTCTCTGTGGGATCGATACTTGGACTCATCATCCATTTACTATAACTTGACCTAGTCTGCTTGCTAGATTTATTCCCAACCGAAATCGTCGGTCAATACCATCGCTAAATTAGCGACGGTTTGTTATCCGTCACTCCATTAACGATGGTATTTAAATTTAGCGACAGTTACAAAACCGTCGCTACATTTCGTGACTGTTTAAACACCATCGCTAAAGTTTGCGTAAAAATAAAAAAAAAATTACTTTTATAATTTAATAAATTTTTTAAAAAAAACTACAATACAACTATGATATATTGATTGATAATCTTAACTAACATTTAAAAAATAACAAAAAAATGTACCTAAATCGAAATTAAAATCGTATAAGAGAGAAAAATTTTAAATGTTGTGAAGTGGTGTGGAGGAAATTGGAATGAAAATCAGATATTTATAGATAATTTGCGACTATTAGCGACGGACTTCCATCAAGCCGTCGCTATTAGCGACAATTTATAAATAATAGTCGCTGATTTTCGGCTATTAGCGACGGTTTACTAAAAATCGTCGCTAAAAGTGACGGTGTTTTATTAAACGGTCGCCGATTTAAATCGGCGACGGTTTATCGTATACCATCTCTAAAGTTAGCGACGGTTTTTAAAACCGTCGCAAAATTTAAATTAGCGACGGTTTGACCATAACCGTTGCTAATTTAAAAATTCGCATCCATTTTCAGCAGCATGTTTTTTTTGCACGCCGTGAATGTATAGGGTATTAACAGCACACATTATTGCACACTGCGGATATTATATAATATTACTTTCTGTAGCGTGCTTTTCATGCGCGCTGTTAATGTATATGTTATTAACGGCGTGCATTAAAAACATGCTGTGGAAAGTATATAATATTACAACACACATAAATGCACACTGCGGATATTACTTTCCGCAGCGTGCTTTTAATGCACGCCGTTATTTCTGTCAAGTGCAACAATATTAACAGCGCACATATTGATGCACGCCGTTAAAAGTACTATTCGCAGCGTGCTTTTAATGCACGCTGTTGATGATGTGTTGCGGAAAATCATTTTTCTTGTAGTGGTTAACCGAATGTTTTTAAACATCCAGAGTTGTAAATTGATCGACAAGAGTCTCAATTAGACATTGATAAGTATTGTCTGAAGTAGATTGTTACGAAATATTGTAAAATCAAATTTTTTAGTGGAAATTTTCCTAGGTGGAAGAAGGGGTGACATATGAGTTTATATTCGAACATCCATAAAAACACTTGTGTCATTTCATTACGCACTTACTTTCTTGCAAACTATTTCAAGCCGTTTATTATTAAACTGTCAAATATAGTCCATCATCGTCAAGTTAGACCGTTCCGCACTTACATTTTTTAGTCGTCCATCAAGTCTAGTCGTTTAAAAATATCTTTCAACGATTTGAAAAAAGTTAGGAACGATTAGAAATCAAGAAAATTAAAATATTTTATTTACCATTCCCCTAAACTATATCTCAATCCCAACAAGTGGTATCAGATTGAGTTTTTTTCTTGAACTCTGATAACTATATTTTTAAATTGCATCGTCTAACAAAATTATTATGTTTTTCAAAGAAGATTACGACGACGAGAAATACGTATACAGGCACATCTAGATGTTCAAGATGATGACATATGCTATGTCATCACTGATGGTCCAAGATATTCAAATCAAATACATCAATTGCAATATTTGATAGTACTTCATATATGATCGAAAATCACCGGTCTGATTATGTGTTTATTAATCTAACTTTAGTAGGATATGCAGAATATCTTTCAAATCCACATAAAGCCAAATTACAAATAGATTATGTGTATACACGAAGGGGCACTATTTGTTAGAGTAGATGTCCTTATAAGCCAACGGTTGGCTAGGGAATTTATTGACTCAAGTGTAATAAACAATCTTTATTTTAATATAATTTAACTTTTCATTGTCTTGTTTTACTTTATCGGTATACTCATACAATCAACATAGATAAAGTCCTTGATTATGCTTTAATACAAATGAATCGTAATTCGATGTTGAAACTCATTTGTAAACACTGCATATTCTAAATTCGTTCCTAGTCGATTCAGCCGCCTAAAATAAGGATAAAGGCCGCTTGAGCTCGAGACTAGCATCTGTGATGTTCTGTACTGCGTTTCTAGGTAAGGGCATAGAGATGTCCAAACATGCAGATGGGTAGTCATATGATGATTATACCGAGCAACCCTCCCTCGGACTTTCAAATGGTTATCATTCATCGTGAGGATAAGTCCGTGGTTATGATTGTACACCATTAGTCCTTACGACTCGGGACAACACTGAGGCTCTATATGCTAGGGCTGTGCTTTGACTCGTTTACCGGCTCCAGGAGAGTCATCCGGTGGCGAGGTTAGGTACAATTGCGACACATATAGGAACCAGTGCATTGTAGTTGGGGATTCACCGCTCACCTGTGGGTGTGGATATCCTATGTGATCTGATGAAATTATAGTGCGTGGAATCTCTGGCCAGAGTATGAGATGTGCGTTAAAGAAGGAGTTCTCCAACCGTACATGCGATGCCACTATTTATAGTTATCACATAGTTATCGAATTATTATGCAACCCTCGATGAACCAATGGTTGCAGATTCGATCGGGATATATGAGATGAAGTGACTGTACTGTACGTTAATCATAATCGACTGGTTCTTGCAGGCACTATCAGTGATACCTAGGGGATCATGGGGCGATGCTACTAGACGCTCTTACCATGATCCGATGGGTGCAATCAGAAATGAGTTCTGACATCCTTAATCAAGGTGTTGATGAAAAGAATTGGGCTAACTAGGGTAAGCTCGAATAAGAATAAATGTTATTCTAAATCACAAAGAGTTGTGAACTCACGGCTAACTGTATCCCTGAACCATTGAGGGTCACACAAGTACTGGATCGTTTGTTTCCGTTGAGGGAATAAATTCAAGGAGTTGAATTTATATTATGATATAGTAAATTCAAGGAGTTGAATTTATGATAATTAAATTTTGAGAAAATAAATTCAAGGAGTTGAATTTATAAGATAGTAAATTCAAGGAGTTGAATTTATAAAATTTGATAATTTAATTTATTAAACTCAAAAGTTGGGTTTATTAAATATTAAATTTTGGAGGTGAAAAATTCAAAGAGTTGAATTTATAATTTAAATATTAAATTCAAATGTTGAATTTATAATGGATTTAAATTAAATGTAATGGGTGTATGTATTATGGGCTTGTAGGAGTACAAGATCAACATACAAATTATTAAAGTTCCTTAATTGGACTTTAAAAGATTAATTAATTAATTAAACTAGTTGGACTAGAGTAATTAATTTATTAAACCCATTAAGTGTTTGATTTAATTAATGGACCCTAAGCTTATATATGTATGTATTAGGTTTGGGTTAATTAATGAACACTCATAATTTTGAAAAGACCTAGCCTCCATAGTCTCTCCATCCTTGAAACTCACGAAAATTCCCTCTCCAAGAAGCACAAAATATTTTTTTAGAATCTTTAATTTACTTAGTTAATTTGATTAATTAAGTAAAGTGATGATTAGAAATAATAATAAGGATTTGATCCTTATTTGAGGTGAATAGCATCCGAGAGCCTTAACAATAAAATTTCAGAATTTTCGGCTCTTCCCAAGGATAATTGTTATTGCTCTCAAATGGGTTTTTGAACCATTTTGTGTTTTTGATCTCAAACGCAAAATCTCTTCCAAATTTTTTAGTGCAATTTGGAAGAGGAACATACCATCTAGTCGTGGACTTGATAGGAGGATCAAACAAGGACTCCCTTGAAGAAAGTTCGTAGGGATTCATCAAGAGCTAATCCGTTTATACCGGATTAGTTGGAGCCACGTGATCTATTCACCAAAGGTATAACGACTCTAACGCCATATGAATGATTATGATAAAATCATACGAGCTGCCCAAAACAAAACATATTTTGATTGTCAAAATAAATAAAATTTTTAAAACTTCCGCTGCGTTTGAGCGTATTGAAAACCCAGATCCAACACTATTATATCATGGAAGTCGGCAAACAAGCTTTAACAAAGACATCATCAAATCACTTTGAAATGATTGCAATGCATGAAGCAAATCGAGAATGTATATAACTAAAATATATGACACAATATATTCAAGAATCATGCTGACTACCAACAAAAAAAGATTGCCCGAAGGCTATATCCGAAGATAATGTTGATTGCATTGAAAAACTAGAGGGATGATATATTAAAGAGAATAGAACAAAGCGTATTTTACCAAAGTTTTTCTACACGTTTGAGCTCTACGAGAAATGTTCTGTTGATGTCCAACAAGTTCGTTCTAGTGATAATATAGATGATTTATTCGTAAAAGCATCGTCGACATCAATATTCAATAAGTCAGTGCAAAAGATAGGGATATATCAATTAAATAATCTTTTGTTATTGAAATCAATGGGAGTATATTTTTATTGTACTCTTTTATTTCGTTCAGGATTTTTCCACCGGGTTTACTGGCAAGGTTTTAACGAGAAAAGATCAAACTCTCCATCAATCATCTAAAGGGGTGTTATAATAATGAATGATATGATTATACTGTTGATTGACAAATAATTGCATTCTTCCGTGTATTGACAAATAATTGCATTCTTCCGTGTATAAACCACTTCATATATCCTATAAATATGAGTGCTTGTATTGAAGTGAAGAATAATTCAGTTCTCTCATTTCTATTCTCTATTATCTTTACTCTTTATCTATATTTCTATTAAATTTATAACAATTTAATACTAGAAATATCATTAAACATGAATTACACTTTTAGTTCGAGAGTTACAAATGTAACAATTTTTATTTGAAAGTTGAAATTATATTGCAAAATAAATTTTCAGTTAAATTTCTTATTTTGATAAGAAAAAAATTGTCAAAATAATTATTAGAATAAAGAATTTAAGAAACAGTTGCAAATATTTAGCAGAACTTTATGTCTTAGTCGAAAAATTAAAAAGTTACCAAGTTAGTTAATAAATATTTACAATAGAACAATGTCCAAATATAAATATTTCGTAATATGAAATTGAGTATATGTTCATAGGTATACTCGTTCAATAAATTTTATATTTTCTTATTTAAATTTCTTAATTTCTTTTAGTCTTTAGATTTACTTCACGAGAGTGAAAGTAAAATAGGAAACATGAAATGATCATGTTGGTCACTTTGAATTCCATTAAGATTAGAGGAATGACACCTTTTAAGTGTTGACTAGCACAAAGCACGTGCGATGCACATTGATACTAATTATATATATGAATTAATATATATATATATATATATATATATAATTAAAACTTTAATATCTAAAACTTGTATTACTAGAAATGATAATATCAAAACATATATAGAATAATATAAATTGAAACAAACTAAAAAAAATGTGTAAACTTTCACGTACATTAGAGAAAATAACAAAAAAAAAAAAAAAAACTCAACAATTTAGACGAAGAATGATATACATTATATATAGATAGATAACATATGTCAATTCAAATTTATAATTTGACATCTAAGATCTACTATCATCGCAACATATCACTAAATATATATCATAGAAGTAAATAGTAAGTACAATACGGAAAAAAATAGATGACATGATACTTGAAAAATAAAAATTAACTACAACTAAACAAAGAAATTAAATGAATTACTCTCTCTTCATTTTGCACTCACCCATGTCCAATTTCTTGAGAGAAAGTGAAGTTCAAAAATATGATCATAAATACAATTCAAGAAAATATCAAAATTTTCAAACTTAATCCCTTAACAATCATTAAATACTCCAAACAATAATTGCAATAAGATGTATCATTTGTGAGTATTCAAAAAAATTAAAGAGAGAAATAATGGTTATAAAATTGAAATTATGATTAATACTAACCTTTAATTTGACATTCATAGTAATTGACTTATTAATATAATAATAAATTATTTTTGAAAATTGAAGTTTGTAGGACCGCTTTACTAAAAACTATAGCTAGTGATAATGATGCAAATCAAATATTTTAAACCGCACAGCAGCTCAAGCATCACGGTTCGACCGCTCTACTAAGTATGGACAATTATTGCACCCAACAATCTCCCTCCCAATAATTACACTCCTTGCAATCAATGAGAATCGAACCCGTGACCTTGACTCTGATACCAATTGTAGGACCGAGTGCTTACCGCTTTACCAAAAGCTATAGCTGGTGGTAGTGGTGCAACTCAAATCTTTTAAATCGCACAGCAGCTCCAGCACCACGATTCGATCGCTCTACCAAGCAGGGACAATTATTACACCCAACAAAGTTAATAAAAATAATATAAAATAAAATTTTCATATATGTTATATGATATTATAATTTTAAATATATGTCCCTGTGGAGTCTTTCCATTTATGTAGATAAAATGAGATTTTCAAAATTGGACAACTAAAGTTAGTTAAAATAATTAAAAATCTATTTAATTTTTCAAGTAGAATAATTATATTATAATGAAATGAAAATATAAATTTAATAGTAACAAATATCTAATATGAAAGGAATAAATAATATAACCGTCATGCCATTATTTTTATAATTAATTACTATTTGATAAAAATATAATCAAGTAGATACTCAATAAAATAGAAGTTACGAGAGGAATTAAAATAATAAAATTTTCAATTTATTTTATTTATTATTAGAATAAGTGGGAAAAGCTAATGAAAAAATTGATTTGATTTTCCATTCAACTCTTTCTCATTTAACAGTTTTACAAAAATATCTTTCTAGTATCATATCATATAATGTATGTAGATGATTTATAGTTACTTCTGATTCAATTTTAGTAATTTTCTTGATTAATAATATTTAAATTCACAATTAAATTTTGAGTTATTAAATATTATATTTGTTCTTGAAGTTAGAAATTAGTAATTTGACAAAATAAATTTTAAAATTTTTGATTAAATATACTTTTTCTTTCAATTCAATTCATTTATTTAATTTAAAAGTAATAACAGTGATTTTTATCTTTTTTTGTTTTTTATTTGTTCATATATTTAATTTAGAATTTATTTAGATAACTCTCCATTCCATTCAAATTTTGAAGTATTTTTAAATTTAATTACATTATAATTATTTTTAATAATTCATTGTGTTTATTCAAATGATACTGAAATAGACCAATAAATAACATAACCAATTTAATTTATAAGCTAAATGAAAATCCAAGAAAATTTCTAAAATGTGAAAATTAATTAATTTTAATAGTGATTTTTTTAATTAGTTCAAACATTTCAGGAAATAAAAATTAATTACTTTGCTACATACAAACTAAAATATAAATAAAACTCAACGTTATTTTTCTCATGTAATGCCTGAATTTTAAAAAAAAAATTGAAAAAAAAAAGATATTGTTCTTGAGGTTACTATCCAAGCACTGCAGCGCTAGAATAGTAGCGCCTAGGCGCTTGAGCAGTGGGATTTTGGCGCTGAGGAGCTACAAACACGAAAAGTAACTATGTAAACCCACTTTGACTTCCACCATTCATTTCCATCATTTTTCCTCCTCCTTCTCCATCGAAACCCTTTCTCTCATTCCATTTCTAAACTTCTCCTTCAATTTAAGGGAGATTTGCTCAAGAAAAATATGAAATGTAGATAGATTTGTGATCTTCTCATCACGGGCTTCAAGATGACGTAAGTATTTCCCAATTTTATAAGTTTGGAAATGGGTTGAAATTTAAAATTGATATTTGAGATATTAAGATGTTGAAGATATTGTATTTGAATTGGTTTGAATTTAAAAAGGATATGAGAATGGTTTCTTGTTTACGTGCAAATAACAGTTACCTTCTGTATTTCGTGTATATGAGACAGTTGTGTTTGGATTTTGGAGTTAGGGTATTCATCAAACTTGTAGATCATCGAGTTAGCTTTGATTTGGTTCTTGAATCACTCAATTCCAGGACGAATTGAAAGAGTTTTGTGATTTTTACTAAAACTGGTCAGGAATTCCGAGTTAATGCAGATTTATGTACATGCCTTTTGTTTATTCGAATTCTGGAATTTATCGATTGGGATTCTGAATTTGATGTTCAAAGGAAAGTTATAGAATATTGGCTTGTCTTTGAAATGATACCAAATTGGCTTGATTCTATTGGATATTGAGGAAGTTATGATCAAAATACTAAAATATGCCAGAAATGAATTGTCGCAGAATTCGTGGGAATAATGTTGTATGTTTCAAATTATGAACGACCAGGGTAAACAACATTTTTGACAAAACTTTGTGAAGAATAATTGTTGGGCTTTGAGTTTTCTTGCATATCCAATTTGCGGATCTTGATTTGAAGCAATATTGAATTAATTATGAATTTTGTACAGAAACTGCTTTGTTCTAATAAATGATCCGAGTTCTTAACTTACAGTAGACTTTAGGGGTTCAAGACTTCTCAACAACACCTTTCGATCTCTTTTTGCTAATATTTGAAAGGTATGTTACGGTTGATAACATACGAGGTAAAAGTATCATTTTTATTTTAAATTGAAAATTCTATGGCTCGATGAATTACTTATGATTTGATGATGATTGTTGTCTAGAGATGAGTTTATTATGATATCGAGATGATGATATTGATTTGCATCATTACATTGCATATTGAGCCACTTGTCGATTCAGATTTGATGTGGCGGGTGTCGCCTTGATTATTGATTTTTTGGATGTATGAGGCTATAGTTGAGTTGACATAGTGTATGCGGAGGTCGAACACTCTCTATAGGCGCACATAGTCCTGGGATTGTAGAACACACCACCCCACCCCGAGCGGATGAGTCGGTGGATGTTGCTGGGGGATTCTCTTCCCTTGGGTACCCAATGACCAGATGATTCACTTGATTTGGAGATTTATTGATATTCCATAACTTCTGATCATGCATTGCATTATATTGCATCTTTATGAATTTCATATGAAGTGTTTGTCATTTTAATTTTCAAATGTTATTGATGGTCTCATACTGGGTTTATACTCACCGGCACGTCGGTTACCTCTTGTTTTCATGTGCTTGACGGTAGGTGAGGAAAGGCTTGGGACGCTAGAGTCCAGCTACGGGCGAAGAGATACGAGTTAGAGTGGTATTCTCGGGTCTTAAGAGCTATTTTATGATGTTTGGATTATTTGGCTCACTAGTTATTTTGACATGTTAAAACTTATATTTCAAATATTTGAAACTTTTAAATTATTTTGACGATGTTTATGTATGTTTGTGAACCACAAATTATGTGTTTTACAAAATCGCTTGGTTTGTTACATTTGTAATTATTAGTATTAATGTCGGACCCGGGGCCCCACTTCTCATGTACGTTTACAATTGAAAATATTTTCTATCATCCACACTTTTATATTTATATATAGAATAAAATAAAATATTTTTCAAAAAAAGAATGAAGTAGAATACAATATATTGTGTTTCATGATGTACACATAAAAGTCTGTATAAAAGGTTAATTTTTTCATTTCATAATTGAAAAACAATGCTCTTTATCCACAAATTTACAGGTATATAGAATTCATAGAGAATAAAATAAAATGTTTTTCCAAAAAAAGAATAAATTAAAATACGATATATTGTGTTTCATAATATATAGATAATAGTGTGTATATAAGGTTAATTTTGTCATTGTACCATTGAAGAACAATGTCTTTTATCCACACTTTTATAGATATATAGATTTATATAAAATAAAATATTTTTCAAAACTTTTCTCACACTATTTGCTCTAATTGAATTTGGAGTTCTTTTGTGTGAGTTTTGTAAGTGATTTTGCTATTGAGGGAAAACCTTGGACAAATTCCCGATAATAGCTCGCCAATCCTAAAAAGCTTTGAATTTTTGTCACTGTCCTTGGCCTTTGCCCGTCTAGGATTGTCTCTATTTTCTTAGGATCCACAAATTCTCATGCCTCATATATTATGTGATCTAAGAAAGTGACGTTCTGTACACAAAAATAACATTTCTTGAACTTAGCATAACATTCTCTCTTCCTTAGTCTCTAAAGAGTGAGACAAGGGTTCTCCTTGTGGTCTTCTTCACTTGGTAAGTAAATGAGGATCTCCTCGATGAACACCGTCAATTTTTTTCTTTCTTTCAAGAAATGGCTTGAACAGCCTGTTCATTAGTGTCACATCCCAGAGACGGGGTTGGTCGACACTGATGTTGCTCTCAAATTTTCATTCGAAAAAAACGAGCCTCAGAAGTACAAAAGTTCAGAAATCAGTCTTTTATTCATGATACTGAAAATTTCATTATCTGATACAAACTCAAGTAACTAATGTTTTACAGCAGAAATGTAAAAATCAGACCTAACAATGTCTTAACAGATGCAGCAGAAAAACATAAATTAGAACTGAGAAAAAACAGTCTTCTTCACCAACCCCAGAACTGATTTTGCTCTTCTTCTTCTAATGTTTCTTCCTTGTTCTTATGTGAGATGGGTTTGGTGAGTGAGTGATTTGGTCGTCACTCAATAAGTGGGGACGAGAATAACTCCCAGTTTTCAAAACCATTTTCAACAGAAACAGTAATAAAAATAATATACAGAAACTCTCACTTTTAGAACAAGAATCGGTATTCAGAAATAAAAGGTTTCAGAACAGAAATCATAACTTAAAATTTAGCAAGCAAGCACTGAGCACGTTTGTGAATTTAATGACTAAACTAATATCAATCCCCTATATGTTCTCTTCTCTAAGGGGTGAGGCCAGTAATCAGTAATCAGAATTCAGTAATAAGGAATATTTCAGAATATATATTCCTACCATTAGTTCACTAGGTTTCAGTGCTTCAAAAATCAGAGATAAAAAATACATATACTTTGTTTTAAAACAGAAATTATCAAACTAGTTTCAAGAGATTTATACATAAGTCCACTTACCGTAATTTGCTAGAAAGTTTCGGTCGAAGTCTGGAATCTGCTTGCTCTCGCTTCTGGATTTTACTGCTCGAAAAATGCACTCTCTTAGCTCGAATTTCAAGTGATAATTCAAGATTTGTATAACACCAATTCAGATATTTGAGGGTGTTATTTGTAGGAAAAATTCTGACTGTTAGCCTCACAATTAATGGTCATAATCTGTCATTATGTACCATTAACAGCATTTATTCCATGTTAAGTACTTCAGTTACAAGTCATAAGTAGAATCAGTATATGTCTGCTGGAATCCCGCGCTACTGAACTCTTCTGCTGCTGAATTCTATCTGCTGAAAAAATATCAGCTTCTGAAATATTAGTTGCTGCTGGAATTGTTAGCTTCTGCTGAAATTTTTGCATTGTTGCTGAATATTGCTAGCTGATGCAAAATGCTAGCTACTCTTGGAAATTCGGGTTCTCACAATTAGATCCATGAAGGCTACTGGGGGCGTTCATCGAGCGAAATTCATTACAGAGAACTCATAATGAATGTACCTTGTTTGGAATGCTATTTTTGGGATGTCTTTTGCTATGACCTTTAGCTGATGATAGCATGTTTTCATGTAATTTGGAGAAGTTGTAGTTCCTTTAAGTTGATCGAAAGGATCGTCTATCGTTGGAAGAAGGTATTTATTTTCGATTGTGATATTATTGAATTCTCTATAATCTATACACAATCTTACACTTCTATCCTTCTTATTTACAAACAGGGCCGGAGCTGTGCTTTTTGTCTATCAACTCTTGGAGTTGTTCTTTTAGCTTGTAGAGTTTAGCTGGCATCATCTGGTATGATGCTTTTGAATTGGTGTCACATCAGGAACTAGTTTGATTTCGAACTCAACCTCGTGGTATAAGACAATCCCAGATAATTCTTTCAGAAAAACGTCCAAGAATTCCCTTAATTTTGGGTTGTCTTCCAGCTTAAGCTCAACTTCTTCTTGCACTTTGTTCACCATTGCTAGTTAAATTTTTTTGCTCGATTTTTTGAATTTCCAAGTCTGGGAAGCAAAAATAATGTATTTTTGTTTTTGGCATTGCCATGGTACATGATTCTTCTTGGTTCGAAGTTTAGAGTTTGATATTCTTACTCCGATAATCTTCTATTGCATGGCTCTTAGATAGCCAATTCATTTATATGATGGTGTCGAAATCTACCCAAGTGAGTTGAATCAAGTCGATACTAAATATATGCGAATTGATGCTGATTTTATTCTATATTGAAATTATCACAATTACTATCTCAAAATTTAAAACTCATATAGAATCTTGGAACTTAACTCAATATCAACCTATATTCTATTGACTTAAATCCAAAAAGTTATAACCTAGTCATTCTAAAATAAAATTTTATTCAATCCCCGTACGAATGAAACAATCCTCAATTAATTCTTGTGCTAAATCTTACTTTCCTCATGGCCATGAGCTTAGAGAGCTCTAACACAAACAAGTTTCATTGAATATCTTTCTCCTTGAATCATTCTTAGTACCGTAACAAGAGTCAAAACTTATTATGCTATGTTTTCCTCAATATCCAGCAATATCTTGTAACCTATTTATTCACATAACATCGTAGCCTACTAATTATCCCAAAATAATTTAAATTTCTTAACCAAAAGATATTGTCCGTTAACTTCATTTAAACAAGATATCCCAAGACCATACATATTTAAAGTTAGCATTTAGCATTATCAAGAACCCAAATTTAATGTTCACACAGTTAAATAATGCCAAATAAAAATCAACTTCTGTAACGCCCCGAAAATTCGAAGTTCCACGAGAACCACATGCATGCAATTATTAAATTTCTTGTGTATTTTAATTAAATGTTTTAATTACATAAATTAAATTATGTTGTGCATATTGACATGTTTAAAATATATTTTTCTACATGGTTGCATTAAAATGTATTTTTAAAGGTTATTCGAGTTGCGATCGAGGAACGGAGACCGAGAGCTGAAAAATAGAAAATGTTTTTATTAAATAATTGTTTTTGATTATTTAAAATATGGGTGATGCTTTTTCTTATTTTTGAAAATAAGGGGTTTTGAGGTGATTTTATACGCCGGACGTAAATTTTATCGGTGTTGGTTTTTCAGCAAAAATGCGAACCTATTAGCAACCGGCTAATAAATTCACAAACTTTCCTAAACAAAATTATTTTAAAATCTTAATTAAGCACTAAAGTTCCTAATTACATTATTAATGGGTCTAATCTTAATTAATGATTAATTAAGTATAAAATAATCAAAACCCACCCCTTAACCCTTATTGTGTACGCCAGAGGCAATCTAAATTTGTTGGAAAATAAATTTCAGTGATTTGACAAACTAAGCATCGAATTTATTGGACTAACTGATCAAGTTACCAGGATTCGCAAATCGAGTATCACTTGCCTAACTGATGATTAATGTGCTTAATATTAAAGACAACTGATACCAACGCAACTGATTTACGCAACTGGATGAGCAGTCAACCGACTGATTAGTCGTAAACTTATCAGTCGATATATTCAGCCGAAAACACTCAAGCTATTATCCTTCATATGATCTCTCAGTTGTACACGTCACCAATTGAGAACGACAACCGACAAATAGTACAACAGACTGCAACTAGTAGTGGAACGCCGTATTTCAGAGATTGCAGTGTACGAATGTCAGAGAATATTGACGTGGCAATCAACGGATATATGGATTCAAACGTTATTTAATATTACCGTTGAGAGGAAAGCCTATAAATAGGTGAAGAGGGCAGCTGAGAAGACAACACGAACTACTATTCTATTCAAGCTTGCTGTTACTCTGCTAAAATTACAACTCGTATTCAAATATCGAAAACTCACTCTTATCACATATATCAGTAGCAATCAAGGCTACATTTACGAGCTTGTTAGCACTTTGAAATCTTTGTTAGATTCATTCAGTCGTGTAAAATTTCAGTCACGCACTGTAAAATTTTTTGTGAACTAAGAGTTTCAGCTTTGGCAGTGTTAAGTCCAAACTGAAGTAGGGTCAGTACAACTTTTGTATTCGATCAAAGTCTTTTAGTGGAAATCCTATCTTCGTGATAGAAGGGGTGACGTAGGAGTTATTCTATTCTCCGAACATCCAGAAACAAACCGTGTGCATTTTCATTTCAGTTCTTACTTTCAGTTAGCTATTCTATCTCTCAGTCAGTTTACTTCCGCAACTGTTTTTCTCAGTTAAACTGATTGTTATCGACTGACGAGATACCGAGGGTCAGTTTGTCACTAAACTGAACTCTACATTTGAAAAGAATACGAAATACGTGAGTGTTTATTCAACCCCCTTTCTAAACACTTATCACCTTTTAACCGATCCTTTCAAGTGGTATCAGAGCGGTTATATCTCGTCTTTGAATATTTCTACTCAAACTGATTATCATGGCATCCTTCAACAAGATCCCAATGTTTTCCAGAGAAGACTTCGATGATTGAAAAATCAGGATGCAGGCTCACTTAGCTGCACAAGACGATGTTATGTGGTACGTCATCACTGACGGACCAATGAAGATTCTGAAAGCCAACACAGCAGTTGAAATCATCGATGGGGCACCTCACAGAATTGAAAAGCCCAGAGATGAATGGACTGCCGAGGAAAAAAGAAAAGCAAATTTGGATAATGTGGCAAAGGTTATACTGTGCAAAACGCTGGATAAAATAACTTTCAACAAGATCAAAATGTGTAAGACAGCTAAAGAGATTTGGGAAAAGTTGATCCAGCTTTGTGAAGAAAATGAACAAACCAAAGAGAATAAACTTTCTGTTGGTGTTCAGAAGTTTGACAACATAAAGATGAGAGCTGGAGAATCGATGCATGAGTATGATGAAAGAGTCAGCTGTATCATCAATGAAATTAATGCACTTGGAAAAGTGTATACCAACAAAGAAGTTGCCTTAAAAGTGATCAGAGGTCTTCCTAAGGAGTGAGACGTAAAGACCATGGCAATGAGGTAATCCAAGGATCTAAACAATGTTTAGCTTCATGACCTATTTGCTGATCTGAAGGCCTATGAGTTTGAGCTGCAAACTCGAGAATGAGAACCCTCTACTCCAGCAGCCACAACTATCCTTAGCTGCTGTAAGAACAAAACCAACTGGTTCAGTCGAGAATGTTGCTGATCAACTGAGCAATGATGCTATGTCATTGGTCATCAAAAAATTTGGAAGGTTTATGAGAAAAAATCAAGGGAACTACCAGAAGCATTATCAAAGAAACAATTCCAAAGAGGAATCAAATGCTTGCTACAACTGTGGCAAACCTGGTCACTTCATTGCTGACTGTACCAAACCCAAGAAGGACAGTCAAGGCTCGACTGAAAGAAAGAAGAAGTCATATGAGCACAAGAGGAGATCCAAGGATAATAAGAAATCTTTCAGGAAGAAGCATGAGGTACTCTTAGCTGAAGATAGTAAATCTAAATGGGCAGAAATTGACAGCGAAGAGTCAGAGCCAGAAACCTCATGCAGTTCCAGTGATGGTGAAGAGGAAGTGAAGTGTCTAATGGCTGGTGATACAGAAGTGGAATCAAGCAGTCAACAGGTGTGTGACTTCACCTCAACTGATTTCACTAGAGAAGAACTTATTTCAACTCTTCATGACATGGTTAATGAGTATCAAAAGCTTGCCTTATCTTTTGAAAAGGCCAGAGCAAAGCAAACTGATCTCATAGACAATAAAACAAAAACCGATGAATCAATTGATGAGTTGAGTCTAAAAAGGGAGATTGCTGAGCTCAATGCTGAAAGAAGTAGGAATCAATCAATGATTCAGAAGTTGATGCTTGAAAATTCAAAGCAAACTGAGCTTATTCAGGCTTGGAACAAATCATCTTCTGCATTAACTGATATACAGAACTCTCAGAAATCAGTTACTGATAAAACTGGTTTAGGGTTCAGTAATCAAGATGAAATGTCTTCCAATGATACTCAACCAAAACTGAATATGGTCAAAGGGAAATACATTCACTTTGTCAAATCAGTTATGGTACAAGAACAACCTGAGCCAAGTAAACTGGTTGAACAGCCTACTGAAAGTACGAACAAGGCTAGAAGATATGGTATTGGTTATAGCCCAAAAGTTTTAACTGACTCACGCAGTCAGTCATCAAAAAGATTCAGCAGGAATTATACAAATGGCTACTCCAATTACTATAACAACAAGCCAGTTCAGAAAAGATATCGGCTGAACAATCAATTGAACAAAGCTAAATCACATGTTGTCTCATCTGCACACTACACACCTACCACACAAAATTCGAGAAAGACCATTTGGAATACAGCAACTGGACAGTCAGTTAGACTGATCCAAGTCTGGATTCCTAAAGGACTAATCAGTGTAGGACCCAAATAACTAAGGGTACCAAAATTATATCTTGTGTGTGATTGCAGGTAACATGTACAAGCAAGGAATCAATCTGGTACTTGGATAGTGGATGCTCACGACACATGACGGGAGATGCAAACTTGTTATCTCAACTGATCAAGTACACTGGACCAAACATCAGTTTCGGTGATAATTCAAAGGTAAAACTGTGGGTAAGGGTAAGCTTATCCATGGTAACTTTATCATTAATGATGTTTTATTAGTTGAGAATCTCAAGTATAATCTGATTAGCATTAGTCAGTTATGCGATAATGGATTCTTAGTTCAGTTTGACAAACATTCGTGTTCAGTCAAAGACTCAACTGATGAGGTCATCCTAACTGACAAACGGTGTGGAAACACTTACAAAATCAGTTGGAATGATCAACCTTATGCACCAGTATGTTTTATTGCTTCAAAATCTTCTAAAAACTGGTTGTGGCATAAGAGATTAAACCACCCGAACTTTAAATCCATTGCATATCTGAGTAATCATGATCTTGTCACTGGTTTGCCCAAAATGGATTTTACCAAAGATAAAATTGTTCAGCATGTCAGTTTGGTAAACAAGTTAAATCTTCTTTTAAAAACAAGGGCGGTAAATCTTCTTCCCGATGCTTAGAGCTGTTACATATGGATCTATTTGGTCCAATACCAGTCATGAGCTTAGGGGGAATGAAATATACCTTGGTGGTTGTGGATGATTTTTCAAGATTTACTTAGGTTATTTTTCTAAAATTCAAAGACCAAACTGCTGCACAACTGATTAAGCTTTTCAAAAGACTATTAAATGAGAAATCAGTTGGAATTGATAGAATCAGATCCGATCGAGGAACTGAATTCATCAATCAAATTCTTTCAAATTTTTTAGAAAATGCTGGAATTAAGCATGAGCTCTTAGCAGCTAGAACTCCTCAACAAAATGGTTAGCTGAAAGGAGAAATCGGACCCTCAAAGAAGCTGCTAGAACAATGCTTGCTGACTCTGGAATTTCTCAAAGGTTTTGGGCAGAGGCAGTAAACACTGCGTGTTACACTCAGAACAGATCGATGATTAATAAAAATCATCTGAAAACACCTTATGAGATCTAGCATGGACGAAAAAGTGTGGTTTCTTACTTCAAAATATTCGGCTGCAGATGTTTTATTCTTGACAATGACAAAAATCATTTAAAAGCCTTTGATGCTAAATCTGCAGAGGGAATATTTCTGGGATATTCATCAGTCGGCAAAGCTTATAGAGTGTTTAACAAGAGCACACTAAATGTTGAAGAGTCTATACATGTTGTTTTTGATGAAATTGTACTAAATAATAAGTCAACTGATCCAGTTGAGCTAGTGGATAGATTTACAGATATCAGTTTGGAGGATGATCATGAAGAAGAAAATCACATCAATCGAAACATCCTTCAAACACCAGAACCTGAAATTGTGGATCAATCAGTTGAACAGGAAGCTGTTCCTGATAATCAGTTGCCATAGCCTATTGAGGATATTCAATTACCAACTGATACAGCAGCAACTGAAACTGAAGAAAACACCCATTTGCAAACTAAAGCAGTTGCTGACTTGGATACAACAAATGCTGAATACAGATGGAAGAAATCACATCCTCTAGAATTGGTAATAGGTAACCCATCTGATCCGGTGAGAACTCGAAATCAGATGCTCAACTTATTTATTCATTCACCTTTCGTATCGCAATTGGAACCGAAGAAAACTGATGAAGCTCTTGCTGATCCAAACTGGACAAACGCAATGCAAGAGGAGCTGAATCAGTTTACACATAACAATGTCTGGAACCTAGTTCCAAGACCCGTTTCAAAAACTGTTATATGTACAAAATGGGTGTACAGGAATAAACTGAACGAAGATGGTTCAGTTGTGCGCAACAAGGCGAGACTGGTAGCACAATGATATAGGCAAGAAGAAGGAATTGACTACGATGAAACATATGCACCAGTTGCAATACTGGAAGCTATAAGAATATTCCTTGCCTATGCTTCATTCAAGGATTTCACAGTCACCAGATGGATGTAAAGAGTGCTTTCCTAAATGGTCAGTTGCAAGAGAAAGTCTACGTTGAACAACCTCCAGGTTTCATCAATCATCTTTTTCCTGATCATGTCTACCATTTGAACAAACCCTTATATGGACTTAAACAAGCTCCAAGAGCTTGGTATGAAACTCTTTCAAAATTTCTAACTGATCACGATTTTTCTGTTGGATCAGTTGATAAGACATTGTTCAAATTCTCTAAGAATGATCATATTTTACTCGTTCAAATTTATGTTGATGACATTATATTTGGGTCAACTAACCCCAAATTATGCGAGAAGCTTGCTAAGTTGATGCAGGATAAATTTGAAATGAGCATGATGGGTGAACTGACATTTTTTCTTGGACTGCAAGTGAAGCAACTGGAGACAGGGACTTTTATCAGTCAGACTAAATACACTAAGGAGTTGCTGAAGAAATTTGGCATGGAATCGTGTTCAGCTGCAAGTACTCCCATAAGCTCATCAGTTAAACTAGACACTGATCAAGGGGGAATATCAGTTGAGGCGACACTTTACAGAGGTTTAATAGGTTCATTATTGTACCTAACTGCTAGTCGCCCTGATATTGTATTTGTTGTCTGTATGTGTGCCAGATTTCAAGCAAACCCTAAGAAATCACATTTTTCAGCTGCCAAACGTATTTTAAAATACTTGAAAGGCACTCAAAATGTTGGGTTATGGTATTCTAAAGACTCATCTGTCAATCTAGTTGGCTATTCAGATGCAGATTATGCAGGGTGTAAGCTTGATCAAAAAAGTACAAGTGGATTATGTCAGTTTCTAGGAGACAGACTGATCTATTGGTTCAGCAAGAAGCAGACATCCATTGCTACTTCCACAACTGAAGCATAATATCTTGCTGCTGGAAGTTGCTGTACTCAACTGCTCTGGATTTAGCAACAACTGAGAGACTATGGAGTCATTGCCAAAGAATCGCCCATATTTTGTAACAACACAAGCACGATTGCTATCATGTACAATCCAGTTCTTCACTCTAGGACCAAGCACATAAATGTCAGGCAGCACTTCATCAGAGATCATGCCTTGAAGAAGGACATAAGACTGGAATATGTCTCAACCGAACAACAAGCAGCTGACATCTTCACCAAACCGTTTCCTAAGACTAAGTTTTCTCACTTTCGCAATATACTTTGATTAATTGATTTATCATAATTAGTTTTATTGCTAATATGTCAGTTGTCGATTAACTTGTGTTATATATCAGTTCTTACTTTTTAACTGATGTCAGTTTGTTATTTGTCATTTATTATGTTCAGTTTGTGATTTATTCATCAACTGCTGAGATTAATCTTTGCAGGAAAATAAAAGACAAAGATAAACTGATAAACATTTTATTCATCGAAAAAAATTAGCACGGATTACATCGAAGTATTCTTCTTCAACAAAAGACCTCCACTTGGTCAACCAATGGGTTAACTTCCGGTGGAAGTCTTCAGGAAGCTATCTGAGTCAGCTATACGCTCTAGGATCCTCCGTTCCTTCTGGAGCATTAGCTGGTAGACATATCCATCTTCGAAGAGGTCCACCGTATCAGCAACATGCAAGCGTTCTCGATATTTCCTTATTTTCGCCAACAGTCTGGGAGTGGTAGCCTCTCCACACTCATAGAGGAACTGGGGTCCCTGTAGCTCCTCCCAGTATCGAAGGATTTTATGGAAGACTTCATCCTCCATAGCAGCCTTTCGTTTCTCCAAAGCTGCGTCCATAAAATCCTTGGCCATATCAGGCGTATTCGAGCTACTCGCACCTGCCATTTTAGCTTTTGATTGTTATTTGATGATATGATTGAAACTAACCGATTTATTCTTATTTATAGCCCATGGTCAAGGAAACTGAAAGGACAAAGTCATTACGACAGACGATTAACCTTCTAAGCATAAGGTTTTATTTGATTCGTCTTGCTTAAATTCTCGTAATCTTTATTTGCATTTATTAAGGGGGAATATTGGTTTAAAAGATTAACTGAGAAGACATAAATCTTCAACTGAAAAGACACAGTTTTACAACTGATCGTGCAGCTGATTATTTCACTAATCTTCTCACATAAATTAACAAATTAACCACTTTTTATTCCAAATTTAGTGACGTGACTGATTATCAAAGCATTAAATTCTATCTTTCAACAAATGACAGGTTGAGACGTGGATCCTTTTAATCCATGGATTTTCAACACACGTACACACGTCTTTTAAATCAAAATTTTCTGGACTAACACGTGTCCAAGAATTTAAACAGTCACGTACATAAGTGCTTTGCCCGCTCCATTTCAGTTCTTCGTCCTTACGCTTACCTAAAATTCTCAGAGCAAAAGCAAATTCAAGCTTTCTTTTTCGCAGGAAATCATTCAGTTCTAATGGCTAATCAAATTCCCGCTCACATGTTGAATGCTATGGCTATCAATTTTGAATCAGTTCTATCATTCGGCGAGGCCGATGTCAAGAACGTCTTTCTGAAGCTAGAATCAGCTGGGCTAAGGACATTTTTGGGACAATCTTCACAGGAGATCTACCCAAAGGAACTTCAGGATTTCTACTCTAATCGAAATATCAATTATGATGGAAGCATCATCACTACTATCAATGGTCAGTTGTTGACCATTTCTGAAGAATCGTTTGGAGAAATGTTCTTATTGCCTTCTGATGGGCTGGAAAACCTTGCTGATGTTAAAGCATCTGATGTCGAAGAGATGCAAACTCTTCTTTCTGCTGATGGACGGAAAATCAAAGTTTCTGATCCAAAGAAGGAACTTAAGCACGAAGTTCAGTTGCTGGCTGATATTGTAGCCAAGGGGCTATTAGCAAAGGCAGGATCATTTGCTGCCCTAACCTTGAAGAAATTTCAAGCCATCACTGTCATTATGGCTGGTCGGAGACTGAACTGGAAGCACCTTATTTTCAATATCTTGAAAAATATGTTTCAATCCACCAAGCAATCCAAAGGATTCGCAGTACAGCTAAGCTATTTGATGAAAGTCAAAGGACTGGTGGCTGATGATTCAGAGAGATCATCAAAATTCAAAGTCTTCCACGCCAAGAATGTTCATCCGCCAAAAACTAAACTGGACATCTCTCCTTATCAGTTTGTGAAGATCAAAAAGGAGATTGGGACGCAGCAGGATGCTCCCAAATCAGTAAAGTAGGGAAAAACTTTGGCTCAACTGAAACCAATCAAGAGAAAACTGATTGTCAGTGGATCAAATTCTGAGGAAACACATGTTCAGTTGATTAGAAAGAAACAAAGGACTCAAAAAACTAAGCCAGTAGCAACGTTGGTTTCTTTCACAGCTGATAGAGTGAATCAATCAGACACTCAACAGCCCATTCAGGCTATTCCTTTAAAAGCCGTTCCAGCTGATGTTTCAGCTAAAGATCAGTTACCTCCACCAACTGATCAACCCAAAAAGGTCATCAGTATAGCTGATAAAAAGAAGGAATCAGCAAAAGTTTCAGCTCCTTCGATCAAAATCAATCGACCTACAATCCTTGCTCCTGCTCGACCCAAAGGAATCAAAATTCAGGAGCTAGTGGATACTACTCACTCTGGACTGAGCATTCCACACATTCTTTCTGATGAGAAAGGCAAGGGCAAGTTGATCGAAGAGCCAAGGCCATCAAATGTCATTCAGACTCACATTGACCTTATATGGGAACAGGTCAACGCCTTTGCTGAATCCAAATTGAAAATTTATAATGCTTGGACGAATTTTAGAACACACACTTTTGCCAAACAATTGAAAAAGAAGTCTAAACTGGAGACATTCATCAAATTGAAAACAATTGTTCTCAAAATGGTCAAAGTTGCTACAATTGTTCAGGCATTGGAGAGAAAGAATTATTTCTTTGATCAAATAAGGGCCAAAAAGTGGGCCAACTGATTGACAAGCTCAAAAGCAACTACATTCCCACAAGTCCAACTGCTTATAATGATCGAGCTGTGCTCACTCAGTTGGACACAGATCTTATTGCTCTGCAATCGTAGATAAAATTTTGGGAAATAGATCAGGAATTGGTCATTTATGAAGGCTCTTCCGAAGATGAAGAAGATGAATCGACATCTCAGCACAAAGAGCCATCTCCAAAACAAGCTGCTGCTACAACAGTAGAGCCAATTCAGGATGTGCCACCATCTTCTTCTGTTGCTGATCCTCAACCTTACTCGGACGCTGACTTGACTCTTGCTGATATCGATGAAATCATTTAGTCAGTAGCCCGAGAATTTCAAACAAATGTGCCTTCAGCTGAAGCAGTTGATCTTCCAACAGATCAAGCAGTTACAGATGCTGATATCCCTATCTCCGCTGAACAAGATGTTCAAACTGAAGTACACATTCACTCAACTGTTGAACCAAATATAGAGAATGTTGTCGCTGAAGAGGCTCAGTTGCATGTTGATGAACCACAACAAGTTTCAGTTGATCAACCATCAGAACCACATGTCATTGATCCTCCGACTGAAATTTCCACAGATAATCACAATAATCAGCAGGACAGTCCATCTGCTGATCCAAATCAATCTTCTTCTCCTCATATTCAACAAGAAGTCAGTATACAAGACGTTACAGAACTGACGCATGCTGAAACACAGGTTTCTGACAGAACTTTGGTGATATTTGATCAATCTACCAAGGAACAAGAACCAGGGCCGTCTGGACCTGTATCTCCTCATCCATCATCAAACATGGATTTAGTCCTTGAAGAGATTCAGGACATTCAGCTCAACATGTCAAAGATAATGCACGAAATAAAGGAGATTCAACGCACTCAGCTTGCTCACTCTCTGAAGCTTAACTTCTCCAGTGAACTCAACTCAGAAAAACTGAAAATTTTCAAACAGCTGTGACCTCCATCTCTTTTGTGATCGACGAGCTTAAAAAGAACAGAGGCTTAGCTGAAAGTCTCTCACTTACTCAAGACTTAATCAGGAAGCGAGTAGAATCTATGGAGACATCTGTCTCAAAGAAAATCGACTTGCTGCAAACCACTGCGTTGACTGCCGTCAAAGACATTGCAGCTGATGTTAGGATTTTATCTCTCAAAGTCGACGTGTTTGACAAAAAGGGGGAAGCAGCTAGATTGATGAAGGAATAAGAGAGGATTCAACTGAAGAGACAACTATTATTAGTTGAAGATTATTTGTTTCCTTTGTACGAATCTGTACACTAGAAAAATTATTTTATCTACAAGGATTCTCTTTACTTCAGCTGATCAGTTTATTAAATTCCAAGTTTTGTCAATCACCAAAAAGGGGGAAAATTGTTGGAAACTAAATTTCAGTGATTTGACAAACTAAGCATCGAATTTATTGGACTAACTGATCAAGTTACCAGGCTTCGCAAATCGAGTATCACTTGCCTAACTGATGATTAATGTGCTTAATATTAAAGACAATTGATACCAACACAACTGATTTACGCAACTGGATGAGCAGTCAACCGACTGATCAGTCGTAAACTTATCAGTCGATATATCCAGCCGAAAACATTCAAGCTATTATCCTTCAGCAGATATCTCAGTTGTACACGTCACCAGTTGAGAATGACAACCGACAAATAGTACAACAGACTGCAACTAGTAGTGGAACACCACATTTCAGAGATTGCAGTGTACGAATGTCAGAGAATATTGACGTGGCAATCAACGGATATATGGATTCAAACGTTATTTAATATTACCGTTGAGAAGGAAGCCTATAAATAGGTGAAGAGGGCAGCTGAGAAGACAACACGAACTACTATTCTATTCAAGCTTGCTGTTACTCTGCTAAAATCACAACTCGTATTCAAATATCGAAAGCTTACTCTTATCACATATATCAGTAGCAATCAAGGCTACATTTACGAGCTTGTTAGCACTTTGAAATCTTTGTTAGATTCATTCAGTCGTGTAAAATTTCAGTCACGCACTGTAAAAGTTTTTGTGAAGTAAGAGTTTCAGCTTTGGCAGTGTTAAATCCAAACTGAAGTGGGTCAGTACAACTTTTGTATTCGATCAAAGTCTTTTAGTAGAAATCCTATCTTCGTGATAGAAGGGGTTACGTAGGAGTTATTCTATTCTCCGAGCATCCAGAAACAAACCGTGTGCATTTTCATTTCAGTTCTTACTTTCAGTTAGCTATTCTATCTCTCAGTCAGTTTACTTCCGCAATTGTTTTTCTCAGTTAAACTGATTGTTATCGACTGACGAGATATCGAGGGTCAGTTTGTCACTAAACTGAACTCTACATTCGAAAAGAATACGAAATACGTGAGTGTTTATTCAACCCCCCCTTCTAAACACTTATCACCTTTTAACCGATCCTTTCAAAATTCTCTCCAAAACCCTCCCCTCAAATACACGGCACACACAAAAGAAAAATCAAGGGAAAAGTTTTGATAGTTCAAGGGAAAATTCAATCCAAGGTCGTCGTCGCCGTTCTTCGCCATCGTCAACGATTTTTCGTGCGTTAAATACGCAAAGGCATGCCATATTCTTTCCTTTACTCATCATCACACCATATTATGTATTTGTTTATGAAAATTGCATGAAAACAAGTTTCACTTTATTATTTTCGTACATGCATCTTAGGTGGTTTTGAAAACATGTAATTTGATCCATAAATAATGAAATTCATGTACCTAAGGAGCTGCCATGATTAGGAAGTAATATGGGTGGGTTTTACATAAGTTTAAGGGCCTAGAAACATGTACAAACACGCTGCAACATGATAGATTGAAGCAGGAATAAATCAGAAGAAGGAACCGTGAGTGAGGTTGGTTTGTACAAGATGCTATGACTTGTTTCTTGCATGGGTTGGTGGGGCTCGACCAGGGCTCATCCAGAGTCAGGGGTGGTCTCGGTCTAGGGCTGTGTTGGGTTCTAGGGTGGCTAGGGTTCGAGTTCTAGGCTTGGGGAAGGAGTCCACCAGAAGTGGGACTCCTCCCATATTCACGCAGAAGCTGATCGAGGTAGAAGAGGGGCTCGCAGCTTGGTCTGGGGGCGAGATGGATGGTTCATCAGGGTCCAAGGTCATGGACATGGGTCGGGCCATGGGCTGGAGGGGCTTGGGTCACTGCTGGCTCGAGAAAAATGTGAGGAGCGTGGGGTAGTACTCCAAGTCGCGCAGGTTGCTTGTCCTTGGTTCAGGAGCTTCACTGCTGGGTTCTAGGGGCTGGGCTGGTCTGGGCTGGGTCTGGGAGTGCTCCAGGGAAGGTTAGGGTCATGGTGGTTTGGTGGTGGCTCGGCTGGAAGAGTCCTAGTGGGCTAGGAGATCATAGGCGTGAGTTCCTTCCATGTACAGATTTTGTGTTCGGTTCCAGCAGGGTTTGGGCGATCTTGGGCTAGGTTCAGGGGCTTGGGCTTGGTCAGTAGGGTTCCTAGATGGGTTGGCTCGGGTTTGGCTCGAGGTGGCTCGAGTAAATTTGGAGATGGCTAGGTATGTTCGATAAGGTGTCAAAAACGAAAATTAAAAGGCTAAAATTTGATCTATGGTTCCACGGGTGTGTCTCATGACTTGAAAAGGTAGAATAAAT
Source organism: Primulina tabacum (assembly GCF_025594145.1). NCBI lineage: Eukaryota > Viridiplantae > Streptophyta > Magnoliopsida > Lamiales > Gesneriaceae > Primulina > Primulina tabacum. Next base: position 31,302,382 of record NC_134562.1, on the reverse strand, counting down.
AATAAAAACGCTATATTTAAAATTTGAGATCAAAATAACGAGTTTTGGATTTATCCGGGATTTAATCGACGCACGAAACGTTAATTAACGAATTAATTAAAACGTCTAGTTTTAAGCGGAATAAAATTATGGAAAATTAGTTTTAAGCTTAAATAATTATTAAAAGTCTAAGTTTTTAATTTGAAAATTTTATATTAAGGTTTGGTTTAATTCGGGATTAAAACGCATCAATACGTCATATTTAAAGATTAATTTAAAAGTCATCGATTTATGCCAAATAAAAATATGAAAAAATTAATGTAAGCTTAAATAATTATTTGGAACATGTTAGAGTCAATGAAATTAAGAAAAAGTCAAAACGTGAAAATTTACGTCCAGGGGTAAAACTGTCATTTTACACCTAGAAATTAGTAAACGTCATGGCAGTGTCTTGAATGCTGTTTTACCTGCTAATATGATTATTTCAAATGTTTTATGACATGGATTTTAAATGTTTACGATTTATTATGTCAAAATGTCATGAAAATGTTTTTATTTAAAGTTTATTCATCATGAAAATGTTTATGTTTAAAGAGGATGCATCATTATGAAAATATTTTTATTTAAAGTTTATGCATCATGAATTGTTTACGAAAATGTTTATGTTTAAAGTTTATGCATTTCATGAAAACGATATTTTAAGTACAAGTATTTTTCACGGTTGAATTTGATCTGTATATATATTACTTGTTATCAAGGTTATGGTGTGTTGAGTCTTTAGACTCACTAGATGTGATTGATGCAGGTGAGTATGATAATAATGATGAGGAAGGCTTGGATGTCTGATTTGACTGGACTGGAGGTGCACATAAACCAAGGACCAGCGCTTCTATTTTCCGCACTTATGATTTAAGTTTATGATTATGTTAAAGATTTTAAGACTTTTATTTATGCTTTTTTAAAGGTTATATTATGGGTTATACTTTTCAAATAATGTTTTTAGATTGGTAAAACGTTTGACGATTTTATGCTTTAAAATATTTTCCTTTGGATTTTTAAATGTTAGTTGGATGTTTATTTTTAAAATGATGTCAAAATATTTTATACAAATATGTATGGTTCGATCGATGCTATGCAAGGTTTTTTAAAAAAATTTCTAGCACATTTTAAGAAAACGAGTAGCAGACGTTTCAATTTCTATATTGGAATATTCAAAAACTTATTATATAATTATTATCTTAGATTTTTACGTAATAGTTTTTCTGTAATAATTTATTATTCCCGGATCAAATATTTCATCTTAAATCGGAAACATAAGTCAATTTATCTTTGACAGATATAACATCAACAATATAGCTCTATACTAATTATTTCCTTAATCAAATTCCATAAAAATCCGACAAGTACTACAAGAAACGCGTTGAACGAGATTTTTCGAGAAATTTTCCAAAAATGAAAAGTTTAGAGATAAACATATGGGTTGCAAGCATATGCTGAGAAGAATCTAGGGACACTGACATAATCGGATTTGAAATTTCCTACGCAAAGTTATCAGCTCTACGAAACTTTTGTAAAACGGCAAAAACGCGATCTGGAGGACTAAATAAAGGAATCTCGCGTTTTCGGACCATACTTCACAAATAGTTGAGAATATTACTCGTCGGGCTGTTCCGGAAAGGAATGCATCGGCTCTTTGCAAAAATCTGACCGATTTTTTTCCCCAACTGGATTATGAACTGGCAGCTCTGATACTACTTAAATGTCATACTCCGAGACCGGGTTTAATTGACACCGACATTATTCAACAATCACATAATTTTTAAACAACAAGTCTCGTAGCACAGTATAAACCAAAACCAATTTATTTCATAAATACCATCAAATAGATTCGTTTTTTCCAATAGTAACTTTGAAAACGATAAAAATATGCGGAAGCGTTTAGAACTTGAATTAAAAACTTAAAAGAATATAAGCTTAATTAAGCTTCTTCATGCGTCCACTACCAACCTAAAAACTATTGTTTGATTCTTCTTCCTCAATTTATTCTTATGATTTAGCTGGAAATGGTAGAGTAAAAGGGTAAGTGATATGGTCGTCACTCAGCAAGTAAGGACCGTTCGGGCACAACATAACAAAATACAAGAATTTTGAAATACATATCATGCATGACATGACTCATACCACATGCATATCATTGATCAGGCACTGATATTCCTCTACTTTCCATAGTTTATTGATATCAGTCCCTAATTTTTAGTCCTCTAAAGGGACGAATCCATATAACGGTTACAATCCCACCGTGTAAGGGCCATAAACATATTATGCATATTGGGATTCCCACCCATATCCAGTTGATTCTTCACAGTACCAACACATACATCATGTGACAATCGTAACGAAAGGGGCATAAGAATAATTTGCACTCGACCGAATTTTCAAAAACGAAAATGCATATAATGAAATTATACTTTATAACAACCTTAATTACCTCAGATCTGGTGAAAAAAATGTGGATAATTTGAAAAACCATAGAAGAATCATGCAACAGACACTTCGAAAACACAGCAGCACATCGAAATTAGTCGTTTTGCAAAATTGTTTGCGTTTTATTGAACCGTTGGATTGGGTTTAAACTTTTACGGTATGTCCAAAAGTACGTCAAATAAATTATAAACGGTGAAGATTGGATTTGGAAGTCGTTTATCCTATTTATAGACGAAAAATCGTAGATATGTACGAAAAACTAACCGTTTGATTTGACCGAATTTTGGATATGTTATTCAAAACATATAGAAGCATATTCTGAATAGTGGAGATTGGATTTCGTGAAGTCAAACGAGATAAAAAAAATTTCGAACTTGGACAGAATTTTGATGACTGCAGCAGAATTTTGGAGAGAAAATTTGAAAATTTGGAGAGCAAACTCGAAATTTGAGGTGTAAATTTTGAATAAGAGCTTCTTCTATTTATAGAGGGGTGATTGCTATCCAAATCGTGTATTATCTCCTCATTTAAACTTTTGAATTAAATTTTGAATTTAGGATAAATTATCTCCTCATATCTCTCTCATTAATGTTTCCTTCGCTTAGAAGCCTGTCAGGAGCCGCTCATTGTCCGTGCAACCTCATGGCACTGGTGATCACTCCCCGTCCTCTTCGGCATCGGACCTCACATGCCTACCAGCTTCAGCTTGGTTCGTCCCCAAACCACACCGTACTAGATGAGGCCGGCTCTGATACCAACTATAACACCCCAGATTCAACGATTGTCCTCATCGTACCAAGACGAGTCTTTCCAACTTGCTTATGTCATCACTCACACGCTCTTTAGGAAGTTTCTCAGGAGGTCACCCATCCCAGAATTATCTCAAGTCAAGCACGCTTAACTTTGATGTTCTTATGTGATGATCTCCATAAAAGAATATGCACATTCTTAATATGAGTAGTATCTATCAAATATTTTAAGCACTCCTCAACTGCACAGTCTCATACCTGAACAATTTTTGTAATCCCTCTGCTTCAGGTGTGAGATCGATTCATTCATGTTCCTTCGCCTAGAAGCCTGCCAGAAGCCGCTCATTGTCCGTGCAATCTCATGTCACCGGCGATCAGCCCCCAACTCTCTTCGGCCCCGGGCCTCACATGTCCACCAGCTTCGGCTTGGTTCGTCACCGAACCACACCGTACTAGAAGAGGTCGGCTTTGATACTAACTGTAACACCCTAAATTCAACGATTGACCTCACTGTATCTTTCCAGCTTGATTATGTCCTCATTCACATGCTCCCTAGGAAGCTTCCCAGGAGGTCACCCATCCCAGAAATACCTCAAATCAAGTACTCTTAACTTTGGAGTTCTCATGTGATGAGCTCCCGAAAAGAAGATGCACCTTCTTAATATGAGTACTATTTATCAAATCTTTTAAGCACCCCTCAACTGCACAGTTTCATACTTGAACAGTTTTTAAAATCTCTCTCCTTCTGGTGTGAGATCGATTCATTTATGTTCCCTTCACCTAGAAACCTGTCAGGAGCCTCTCATTGTCGGTGCAACCTCATGGCACTGGCGATCACCTCTCGTCCTCTTCGGCCCCGGGCCTCGCAATCTTGACGCTGATAAAGAACATATTCAAGGTTTAGAGAACCCGGACGACCATCCACCGATGATGTGAGCTCGAGCAGACAAATGGCCTTGCCGTTGAGGAAATTTTCAAGTCCAAGCCCACGAATTCCAGCTTCAAGTTGTTGCTTCCAGAGTAAATAATTTCCCTCGTCCAAGCGCACAGTGAAAAGTTGGTTTGCTCGATTAATGACATTTGAAAGAGGCGAGGTTGAGATATACGGTGTGTGGGTTAGAGGAAATCGAAGAGGCCATAGGAGCAAGGAGCTCACAGCTCTGTCTGATATTTTAGAAACTTATTATTTTAAAATATATTATAAATCTTCCTTATCGTGTCTGTTATATTGTATCGTGCCAAAATATGTGGGCTATTTCGGAAGTCATGAATTAAAGTTTGGACTTTGTTTTTCAAAGTAATTGAGAATGATTGTTATCCACCGAACAATTGGTGTCAGCTGATTTAATTCTATCTTTTGAATAAGTCTTGTTTTGAAAAGAAGAGGCTACAAATTAAAGTCAAATTTAAAAAGTGGGGATGTAGTGAAACAATCTTTATCAAACTTCAGTGTTGGAAAATGAAATATCTCCAAGGATCTGAGCCCACGAGTCGGTTGCAAATTAAGGGTTTGAACACGAATGAGGTGGTTCAATGTGCTTTTGAAAACTTTGCAAATGTAACACAATTGTCAAATATGGTTGATGGCGGCGTAAATTCTTGAATTACATGTGGCAACTGGATTTGGTTCACGCACACGGAGAACTCTAAGCTCCCTCCATCTCACGTGAGGGAGCAAAATCAAGAAAAGAATGGACATTTAATGAAATTTATTATATTGTACAATACTGATGGTGACAAGATCATTTTGTCAAGAACAAATGCACATGATCGTTGAAAAACAATATCCGACTGTTGAAATTTTTTAACTATAAATATACAGACTTAAGACGGAAGAAGGTGAAGAACGATAACAAGCTTGTGCACATTTTTCAAATCTGTGTTATTTCAAGATATTTGAGTACACTAAAACGATCATATTTAAAGTTGCTCGCACAACACATCTTTATCAAAAATGTTAAGGACAGCTCGATTTAAAAATAAAAAAAATAGTTTATTCACCATTCTAAACTATCATAATAGTTAGTTGGCATAAACATCTCCCACAATATAAAAAGGCTTGGCATTCTAAACAGGTGAAACAAAAAATTTCCCTTACCCCTATCTCACCCCAAGTTGTACTAAAAAAAACCCATATCTTGTGAATTTGAGTATTTTATTACATATACATTGATAACAATCCAAATTAAATTGATGAGACATAGAACATGTGGAGAAAATAGCTGAGAGTCATGGTAATTTACTAATTTAGGAGTTTCATTTGGGAGCCTTGGATATATTTATTTTATTTTTGTTCGTTTTATGTTTTTATTTTTTTTATCAAAATCTTTCTTTAATTTCGACAATTGGTCCTTCGGATTATCAAAAAATTTATTACTATGGATATAATTTAACTTAGGAGTAGGTCTTTCGTAAGACGGTCTCACAGATCTTTATTCATGAGACAGATCAATCATGTTCATATTTACAATAAAAATTAATATATTTGACATAAAAAGCAATATTTTTTCATGGGTGACCCATATAGAATATATGTTTCACAAAATTGACCCGTGAGACCGTTTCACAAGAATTTTTGTGTTAATTTAGTGCGATGGAGAAATAAAACATTTTAAAAATTTTTGAATGTGATGGTAAGTATTGAGGTTATTTCATTATTTAGAAAGGAAAAAAAAAGCTACATGATCTCACGAAATAAATTGTTATGATCCCACTTTTTTAAAAACATTTTAAGATTTTAGAAACTTATTTTTTAAAAAATATATTGCAAATCTTCCTTAATTTATTTTAAGAAACATTTTGCATACATTTTATAATTTTTTCATAATATATTATAAAAAATTCAAAACATTATCTAAGTTGAATCTGATAAATTTTTTTTGTATAATAATTTATTGGGAAACTGTTCTTAAATTTTTTGGTGGAGGCTAAAACGGGTGAGGTTCACCTGGTGGAGTAAAAAGTTGACCCGAGAAGTCAACTGACGAAAATTCCATGCAAAGGAAAACACGCTCACGGTATTCACATGCAAAAGGACATCCACACACGCTAACCGAAGTCCTATATATGAAGCAAACCGAGCTAGCTAACTAACTCCAAATCAAAGAGAGCTGCAACAATGGCGGATCGCGAATTCCATTCTCATGATCTCCACGATCATCAGTACGAGGAAGCACCAGAACCAAATACCCATTTGAGAGAAGAAGAAGCTTCAATCGTGCTGAACCGCTTCGACTCGTTCAATGTAGAGGCCGGAAATGTTTCTTCTAAACCGGCAGCTCATGGCGGCTCCTCCAGCCAGGTCCTCTCCCAGTTTCCTCAATTGATCGTTATACTATTCATTATTGACAAGCTCTATCTTACTTCCATTATTATATATATTAGATGGAGGACGATTCTAGAGTTTTTTTGGGGTGCGACGTCCAATTTTTTTTAAATAGTTAATCAATAAAATATTGACAGGGACGAATCTAGAATTTTATTGGGTTGCGGAATCTAACTTTTGGAATATTTGATCAATAAAATATTATTTTTTGACACTTTTCCTTATTTTGATTCTTTATTAACAGTTTTCCAATTTCTGGGGGGATTTCAGACATATTTCATCTGATTTTTTGTTTACTAAGTTTTCAAATATTTTATTTTTTTATTTTGATGTACTAACTTTAATTTTTTTCCTTGAAAGATTTCAGACATATTTCGTACACTGAAAAATATCTGATATAACTTCAAAAATATGTAACATCTTCATTCATTGTGCAGAATAGCTGGAGAAGGCTTTTGAATATAACTTTTCAGTGTGTGGGAGTCGTATATGGAGATATCGGGACCTCTCCACTGTACGTGTTCTCCTCCACTTTTCCCGATGGGATTCAACATACTGACGACATAATTGGAGTTCTTTCGCTCATCATTTACACCATTGTGCTCATTCCTTTGATCAAATATGTCTTCATTGTTTTGAGGGCCAACGATAATGGCGATGGTATGTTCTGTATATCATTCACAATTTCGATTAAAAAAATTAGTAAACTGAAAAATAAAAATGTTTAATATCATTTTTTCAATCAATAAACTTTCCATTATCATACTCATTTATTTCTTGAATTCCATTCGCTTCAATGCGGGTGCTTGCTGCAGGGGGTACGTTTGCCTTGTATTCCTTAATATGCCGGTACGCTAACGTGAGTCTGATACCAAATAGTCAGCCTGAAGACTCCCAACTCTCAAACTACAAACTCGAAACCCCTTCGACCCATTTAAACCGGGCTCGAAAGATCAAAGAGAATCTGGAGAAGAGCAAAGTTGCTAAAGTCATGCTTTTCCTCGCCACGATTCTTGGAACTTCCATGGTCATCGGTGATGGTATTCTTACACCCTGCATCTCAGGTATATTTTGAACACACGTGTTATAAATGGCAAGTTTAGAACTTTGAGTTGTCGTTAAGAAATGGGATATTTACATAATTTTGTTTATTGATCGAATTTGCAGTCCTTTCTGCTGTAGGTGGAATCAGTGGTTTGAGCAAAGGTAGCTGCAACATTTTTCTACGTGTTTACTTTCTTTCCTCTTTGGCATATATACAAAATCATACCATGTTCGTGATTTATGTAAATGAATAATGATGTTGGTATGTAATTTCTCAGATGCTATCGCGTACATTTCAATTGCCATATTGATTGCTCTCTTCGTCATGCAACGATTCGGCACTGATAAAGTGGGCTACACCTTTGCTCCCGCAATCTGCTTATGGTTTTTATTTATAACTGGAATTGGTGCCTACAACTTATTCAAGCATGATATTCGTGTTTTACGAGCTTTCAATCCGCTGTATATTGTGCATTATTTCCGAAGAAATGGTCACAAAGCGTGGGTATCTCTTGGTGGAGTTGTTCTCTGCATCACAGGTTATATTTACTAATCAATTCACTTACTTGAATTTGTTTAACTTTCACAAGCAAACCAATGTTTATCATTTGTTATTCTCGATATATAGGGACCGAGGCCATGTTTGCTGACTTGGGCCATTTCAATGTACCAGCCATACAAGTAAGTATATTAATTCCATTATGCCACGCCGAATCGTTGAAGGAATATGCAATGATCACATATATATTATGATTCTCTAGCTTGCTACTTGAGTTGGTTTGTTTTCATATAAAAGAACGTCACATTGTTAGTCGGCACCGATCGATATTGTAAAGTCTTTGCCCTGCGTATCTGAAACAAGAACATCATTTCAAAGGGAATGATTATCCTTATTCCACATCGGATTGTCGGAGAAATTTGAAAAAGTCCATAAAATCGTTAGCAGATTTATCTGATATCTTTGGTTAGTTATATTTGTAAATCTATAATGAAATATTTGTATGGATGATTGAATTCAAGGCATGACAACAAGTTTGACATGAAATATGTATTTCCCCTATAATCCTGTTTGAAGTGAAATATGCTCCTTTCTCTCAAAACCAATGAGAATTCTTTTTTTTGCATCATGTCAGATTAGTTTCTCGGGAATTGTTTTTCCTGCTATCATCATTGCATATATTGGACAAGCTGCGTACCTTTCGAAGTTTCCTGAAAATGTGCTAAACACATTTTATGACTCCATACCAGGTTAATTTCTCTCCGAGATGCTCCAATGCAAACATAATGCTAAATCTCGTATGGTTTTTGGGTTGAATCTGAACATTTAAATATATATATATCTTACAGATCCAATTTATTGGCCAACTTTTGTTGTGGCTGTTGCTGCGGCCATTATTGCCAGTCAAGCTATGATATCTGGAGCATTTTCCATCGTTTCCCAATCCCTGAGTCTAAGTTGTTTTCCAAGAGTAAAAGTTGTTCACACTTCTACCAAGTATGAGGGACAAGTCTACATTCCTGATATCAGTTACTTTCTCATGATTGCTTGTGTCATCATAACGTTTGGCTTCAAAACGACAGAAAAGATTGCCAACGCCTATGGTAATATCTTCGAATTAACTTCATTTTGTATTTCTACTAATTATCAGAAATTCTAATGTTTCTTAAATAGCCATTATATATTATACATGACAAGTAACATAGCCCACACTACTCATGTTGTAGGTATAGCTGTTGTTTCGGTGATGTTGATAACAACATCTCTGTTGACACTGATAATGCTCTTCATTTGGAAAACTAGAATTTGGTGGGTTTGCTTGTTCTTCGTGGTTTTCATGTCGGTGGAGGTGGTATATCTATCGTCCGTTCTTTATAAGTTTACCGAAGGCGGGTATTTCCCATTGGCTTTCTCTCTAGTGCTTATGGTAATAATGGGTACATGGCATTATTCGCAGCAGCAACGTTACATTTTCGAGATGAAAAATAAGGTTTCTAGTGCGTATATCAGGGACTTAGCTAAGAACAAAGACATAAAGAGACTACCAGGAATTGGGCTTCTTTATTCTGAACTAGTTCAAGGAATCCCACCAATATTTTCTCACTTTGTTTCTAACATCCCTTCTATTCATTCTGTGATGGTAATAGTCTCAATAAAGTCCATTCCTATCAGCACCGTCTTGCTTGAGGAGCGGTTTTTGTTTAGACAAGTTGAATCAAGAGAAAGCTATGTTTACCGTTGTGTTGTAAGGTATGGATACAAGGATACAATGAAGGAACCACACGTATTTGAACAACAGCTAGTGCAGAAATTGAAGGAGTTCATAAAGCATGAACATTTTATGCATGAGGCGGAAAACATCCCTAAACCGGATTTATTGGGTGAAGGATCAACTTCTTCTGCATTGATTCAGTCTGCTAGTTTCGATAACAAAAGGGCCAACATTCCACTGGCCCTGCTCCCGGCAGCAGAAGAACAAATGCGATTTATCGATAAAGCAATGGATCAAGGTGTGTTTTATCTGCTAGGAGAAGTGGAAGTGGTCGCGAAAAAGGACTCATCTTTGGTCAAGAAGATAGTAATAAACTATGCCTACACATTCCTGAGGAAGAACTTTAGGCATGGAGAAGAAATGTTGGCCATTCCCCAGAAAAGGCTTCTTAAAGTTGGAATGACATATGAAGTTTGAATTCTCACAAGATAAATTAGTGCAATTTTCAATTGTATTTTTTGATTCTGTATATCGTGTTTGTTATAATATTGTATCGTGCCCAAATATGTGCACATCTTTCAAATCTGCGTTATTTCAAGATATTTGAGCACACTAAAACGATCATATTTAAAGTTGCTCGCACAACACACCCTTATCAAAATCAATCAGATTTTCAAAGAACGACTAGCCTACAAAATGTTAAGGACAACTCGATTCAAAAAAATATTTTAAAAATAGTTTATTCTTCGTTCTAAACTATCACAGCATCCTCCATTATTAATAGTTAGTTGGCATAAACATTTCCCACAAAATAAAGAGTCTTGGGATTCTAAACACAGGTGAAACAAAAAATTTCCTTAGGAGATACTGTACTAAAAAAATCCTTATCTTGTGAATTTGAGTATTTTATTTACATATACATTGATAACAATCCAAATTAAATTGATGAGACATAGAACATGTGGAGAAAATAGCTAAGAGTCATGGTAATTTACTAATTTAGTAGTTTCATTTGGGACCCTTGGATATAATTGTTTTATTTTTGTTCGTTTTATGTTTTTATTTTTTATCAAAATCTTTATTTAATTTTGACAATTGGTCCTTCGTGTGATATTCATGGCCAAATTTGCGATATAATAAATAAAATATATTTAAAATTTTCTTTTATCTAATAGTGAAACAAAAATTAGGGATCTATTTTCATTTGTAGGATGAATTTTGTTTCACTCATAGTACATAGAGTAAGGATTTATTTTTTATAATTAATTTCACATTCAAAGACAATATACTATTTTTAAGTTAATTCACTATTTTAATTTTCAATTAATGATTTATCTTAATTTCAAATTAATGTGAAATTATTATTATTTAAAAGTTGTAACTCATTTTCATAAATTTCTTTCAATGTGTGATAATAATTTCTCCTAATTAAATCATCAACCTTTCATGTCACTTTTGTGTATTATATAAATCCTCCCAACCCATTTTCATTTTTCTTACAAAGAGAGTGGAGAAATAAACCATAAACCCTATATTTTATCACAACCAAATTTACTTAGCACTATTCCAATTAATTTTATTTTGTCAATTTGCCACCGCCAATTTATTCACTTCCATACTAATATCTACTCATTTTTTTTATTAAATTAGAGTGATGGCATAAGGATTGAAGGACACTGAAAATAATCGTATTTTATATGGATACATTGGGTATTGTGTAATTATGGATATTTATGAATTTCTATATGAAATATAATTCTTAAGTTATGCCATGAAGTTGATGATAGAAGATGATCAATAATAGTTTCCACTACATGAAGCTGAGAACGAGGTAAGTTGAAACGTCTACCGTTTTAAAAGTGCAGAAATATAGATTTTTTTTTAAAACTCGCAATTACAAAATAACCTTTAAAGTAATCGTATTTATTTGCCAACAAGAATAATGCAATTTAAAAATAACTAACGTCATCCAAAATCAACGAAAGCGTAAACGTGTAAAAATCGTAATATCATCAACATATAAAAATGTGCAACTCCTCTCAAAAAACGTGAATCAATATGCGGAAAAATAATGGTCCTCGGGTCGTGTCACCGCGCATCCCGCCTGCCTACTCAGTCTTCGGCACCTCCGGTCCCCTGATCAAAATGCTCACTGCACCACACACGCCTAGTGAGTCTAAAGACTCAACACACCTGTACCAGTAATAACAAGTACATATACGTAGCACACAGCAGTGAAAAATAGCATAATCAAAATACATTTCATGAGCTTAAAAACATGAAATAAGCGTGTCGTGTAAAATCGTAACGTATCAAAACATGTCTCATCATGTTATCATATCATATGCGTAACTGTGACCTGTCAAAACATGGTAATAGCATGTATCATCGTATCAGCATATACGTGTTAAAATCTTAATTTGAATTTCGTTCATTAGCTGTGACTTTCGTATCATCATGTCAGTCGATGGATCCATCTACGTGTAACCGCGGTACCCGGCGGCAGGGGACATCAGCGACACTCTCACCCGTCAACTGAGCCCGAGCCTATCATGTCAATGGAAATACGATCGTCGGGCTCCCTCTAGGGCCTTCTCCCGTAAACGGGCTCACTCTAGGGCCTTTTCCCTCACGATATCTCCAATCATATCATCGTGTCATCGTGTCAGTCACAACTAAATCACTTCCTTCAAAATGTGTCATCATATTCATCACTTAATAAAATAATGCATATACATAATTTTTCCTTTAAACCAAGCATGCATCATAATTATCATAATAGCATAAAAATCGTAAACATGATGCATAATCATTTAAAATATTATAATTTGTGCTCAGGGTGCTGCCAAGACCAAAATCTCACCCTGGGTGCAAAATGACCATTTTGCCCCTGGAAATCCCAAAAATTAACGTTTCAACCCTGGACCTCTAAAATTTACCCGAAGCTTACCAAACTCTTTAAAATGTCCCAAAACATTTTCAAAAGCATTCCTAGACATAAATTCGAGCTCATTTTATAACTTAACCAATTCGTTTTGAAACTTGGACCGGTGTCCCGATTTTAACCCGAATCGAACCAAAACTTAACCAAAACTTGCCCAACTTTTTTTCCACACCTAATACAATCATTTACAGCCTTAAAACCATCCAAGCCAACCCCCTAAACCTTAGAACAGTAGGCCACCAGCTGTTGGAGTTGCGACACTTTCCAATCCAACCCATCCTAGCGCACCACTTGACATATTTGAGATCCTAGCCTTCTACTGATGGGACCAGCTGCGATCCACCCTTCCCTAGACCCCCTAGGTCTCCTCTGAACCTGCTGAACCCACCCACACAGCCCCTTCCCGCTGCTATCTTCTAAGAGCCGAGAAACATCCCAAAAAAATTCCTACCCGCGGCCTACCCGACTCAACCTTGCTCGATCAACTTTTCCACCGACTCCAGCATGGTTCGAGTCATCCCAGACCACGACTCAGACCCACCAGGGTCTGGTCCAGGGCTGGGGATGACCCTCGCACAACCGGGGCAACAGAATTTCCGATCGAGCCCCCACACAAGCCTCAACTCCAATCGGCCCTCAACAATCTCAACGACCCCGATCGAACTTCGACTCCAGCATCTAAATCTCATCACCCTCGACCTTAACAGCTCTCTGTCAACCTATTACAGCAGCCCCTTACACCACAAACCAGAAAAATCATGAGTGAACAACAAAATAATGCAAGAAATACATTGTATCACCAAAATCTTTTATGCACAAGGGGGGATCGAAAGTTTTCTTGGATGTACACATTCAACAGCATATAAAACGTGTGTGATGAGTAAAGAAGAGATACAACGCGTGCCTTGATGAATTCTACGCAAGAACGACGAAGAAATGAGCAACGGGAAAGCGTCGGAATAATTTATTTGCAAAGACAAGCCAAGGCCGATGCTATTCAGCTATTGGGGTGCTGAAACCGAGAGAAAAATCTGCTGAGGGGAGGGTGTCGGCCGAAGGAGGGAACATGTTTAGGTTAAGTGAGGTTAAGGTGTTAATTAAATAATAATTTAGTATATAATGGGCCCTAAATTGCCAATTAGGAGTTTAAAAAGATATTTAAGCCCAATAAGCTTAAAAGTAGGTCCATTAAATTGAAACACACTCCCGAAAAATATTTCTTGTTGGAAAGTTTTTGAAAATAATAGTCGAGCCCTCAAAAAGTCTCCGATTCGACAAAATTTACGTACTGTTAAAAATAAAATCTTGCGGATAAAAATACCCAATAAATCCCATTTTTGAAAAATACACTTAAAAACATCTTAAAATAATTAATAAAAATTAATCATGTAGTAAAATAATTTTTTTCTGATAATTTCTCGGTCTTCATTCCTCGTTCGAGCGCGAAAAGCAACTTAAAAATCTATATTGCATAAACCTTTAAAATTTCATGAAATAAATTCTACCATGCAATAATTATGCATAAAATGCATGAAAATAATTAAATACAATTTAATGAAATAAACATGCATTTAATGCTTTAAAACAATTTAATAAAATACCAAAGAAATTTAATAACTCGCATGCATGTGGTTCACGTGGACCTTCAAATTTTTGGGACGTTACATAAGTGGTATCAGAGCCGCCAGGTTCATAATCCCGCTGAGATTTTGACAGACAAAATTTGACGAATTTTGGCAAAAGCCTAGTGTATCCCAAATCTGAATCCAACTTTCATCTGTTTCCTAAATTTCTGAGAAACTCAAAATCTATTCCTTCAACCATTCCGTAAAAATTCTCAGTATCGAAATTTCCACGACAACTTTGTTTCAATTTTTTTCCTTTCTATCCTTTGTTACTGTTATGATATTCTACCTCGATTTATGAAATGGCTGCTCCACGTACTCGTGCTCAAGCTACCCTTCGTATGCGCTAGCTCTTGACAGATAACCAATCCAGGGAAATAGCGACTTTGAAGGCGCAAATTGCTAAGGAGAAACTAGAGAAACAGGAGCTCATCGAGATTAGAAATATACTCGAGATAGACGTGCAGCGACTCACTCATCATCTGGGCTTGGCTGAGAGCCAACTCCTTCAGATACCTACTGATTCAGGTTGTATCGAGCGCCTAGCTACACCGAACATGGATTTGCTGGAGAGAGTGGAGACAGAGAGAGACCGTGCTACTCGAGCTCGTCAGCGTTACATCTCCAAGCTCCACATCACCATGGATAGGCTTCAGGATCAGAATAACTACTTGCATCTGGTAGTAAAAAACGTGAAAGAAGAAGAAGAAGTACCTATAGATGTAGTGGAAAAAGAACAATGATGATGGAGAGATGATAAGGTAGGTTAGACTGGTATTATGGTTATATGATATGAAAAAAAGAAGTGTAACATTTCTTTGGGAATGTACAAAGATAATTTGAAATATATTTTTGGAAATACATCTATAAGATATAAGTTGACTTATATTTTTGGGAATTTATCTATCGAATATAAGCTTCCGACTTAAGATGAAATGTTTGACTCGAGGATAATAAATTATTTATGAAAATATGATATAAGTGTTGTGAAAAAGTAAAAATTTATGGTAAAAAGTAAAAATCTCAAACTCTCAAAATTTACCAAACTACACACTTTATAATATTTTTTTCTCTACTCAATTGTGATTTTCTTCACAAATGAGAGATCTATTTATAGGAAATCTTTACAAATAATCCAAAAATAAAATACATCATTACCTAAATCATCACACACTAATTTTCAATATTTACAACTCTTATTTTAAACATTCAAATATTCAATACACACATTTTAAATATATTTTTCAACACTCCCCCTTGTGATGATGATCATAATGATTGTCTTCATTACGTGTTTTTATACTGCCTCGTTAAAAACCTTACTAGGAAAAATCCATTGGGATAAAAACCATAGCAAGGGAAAAAGAGTGCAGTCACGTAAACTCCCCCTCATGTTGACACGACAATTCTTCACAAATTTCGTAGATTGCGCATCCCAATATTATATATATGCTTTCTGAATATTGACGTAGGAAGCGCCTTTGTGAAGAGATCTGATGAATTTTCACTTGATTGAATGTGACGAACATCAATACATTTATTCTTCTCAAGCTTCTTGGTGAATGCGAAGAACTTAGGAGGAATACGTTTAGTTCTGTCGCTTTTTATGTATCCTTCTTTCATTTGAGCAACACATGCAGCATTATCTTCATATAGTATCACAGGCTTCTCGTCGAATGATAATCCGCATGAGATTTGGATATGTTGGGTCATTGATTTTAACCACACACATTCACGACTTGCTTCATATAGTGCAATAATCTCGGCATGATTTGATGAAGTTGTTACGAGCGTTTGTTTCTGTGAACGCCAAGAAATTGCAGTGCCTCCACGAGTAAATACATATCCAGTTTGGGAACGTGCCTTGTGTGGATCAGATAAGTATCCAGCATCAGCATAACCAATTATACTTGGATTAGTATCTTTTGAATATAAAAGTCCCAAGTCTGTCGTTCCTCGTAGATAACGGAATATATGTTTAATTCCGTTCCAGTGTCTCTTTGTTGGATATGTGCTAAATCTTGCCAACAAATTTACGGCAAAAGATATATCGGGCCTCGTACAATTTGTAAGATACATAAGGGCACCGATAGCACTTAGATATGGTACTTTTGGACCAAGAATAGCTTCATCATCTTCACATGGTCGGAATGGATCCTTTTCTATGTTTAATGATCTAACAATCATTGGAGTACTTAAAGGATTTGCTTTATCTATATTAAAACGTTTAAGGATCTTTTCTGTATAATTTGTCTGGTGAACAAACATTCCACATTCTTTTTGTTCAATTTGTAAACCCAGACAATACTTGGTTTTTCCAAGATCCTTCATTTCAAATTCTTCCTTCAAGTATGACACAACTTCTTGAATTTCCTTATTCGTTCCAATGATGTTTAAATCATCAACATATACAGCAATAATTACGCATCCGGATGTTGTTTTCTTAATGAAAACACAAGGGCATATTGAATTATTTACATATCCCTTTTTCATCAAGTGATCACTTAGTCGATTATACCACATTCGACCTGATTGCTTTAACCCATATAATGATCTTCGTAATTTCACAGAATAACATTCCATGTGTTTTGAACTTTGTGCTTCAGGCATCTTAAATCCTTCAGGGATTTTCATATATATATTACTATCAAGTGATCCATATAAGTAAGCTGTAACAACATCCATAAGACGCATTTCTAAATTTTCAGATACCGCCAAGCTAATCAAATACCGAAATGTAATTGCATCCATCACGGGAGAATACGTTTCTTCATAATCAATTCCAGGCCTTTGAGAAAAACCTTGTGCAACAAGTCGAGCTTTATATCTCACTATTTCATTTTTCTCATTTCGCTTTCGAATAAAAACCCATTTGTATCCAACAGGTTTTACACCTTCAGGTGTAAGGACTATAGGTCCAAAAACATTACGTTTATTTAGCGAATCCAATTCAACCTGGATGGCTTCTTTCCATTTTATCCAATCCTGCCGATTTTTACATTCACCAAAAGATTTTGGTTCATGATCTTCATTATCATTTATGATGTCGATTGCCACATTATAAGAAAATATATCATCAATTTCTTCTATATCTTTTCGGTTCCATATTTTTTCAGTATTAATGTAATTGATAGAGATTTCATGATTCTCGTCAGTTTGTGGTTCTGACAGAATATTTTCATCATCATGTGTTTCTTCAGGAACACCATTCTCTATTTTGTGATCATCATGTGTTTCTTCAGGAACATCATTCTTTATTTTGTGATCATCGTGTTTCTCTATAAATTTTCTTTTTCGAGGATTTTTATCCTTGGAACCGACTGGCCTTCCACGCTTCAGGCGTTTAATGACATTATGAGTATCTTCAATTTGTTTCTTTGGAATTTCAATTCGAGCAGGGGCATTTGCAGCATGTATATATGATTTAGTTACCCCTTTTGTGTCAGCAAATGCATCTGGTATTTGATTGGCTATTCTTTGCAAATGTACAATTTGTTGTACATCTTTTTCACATTGTTTTGTTCTTGGATCCAGATGTAACAATGATGATACATGCCATGTAATTTCCTTTTCGGTATGTTTCTGTTCTCTCCGTAACATTGGGAAGATTTCCTTATTAAAATGACAATCAGCAAAAAGTGCTGTGAACACGTCGCCTGTCTGAGGTTCAAGATATCGAATGATTGATGGACTATCATAACCGATAAATTCCAACCTTTCTTTGAGGTCCCATTTTCTTTCGTTGCGGTGGTGCAATAGGCACATACACCATACATCCAAAAATTCTCAGATGAGAAATGTCTGGTTCTTTACCAAATGCAAGCTGCAATGGGGAGTATTTATGATATGCACTTGGTCTGATGCGAATTAATGAAGCAGCGTGTAAAATTGCATGTCCCCATATAGAAATAGGGAGCTTTGTTTTCATAATCATTGGTCTAGCAATCATTTGCAAACGTTTAATCAATGATTCAGCCAATCCATTCTGTGTATGTACATGAGCAACATGATGCTCAACAATGATTCCCATAGACATACAATAATCATTGAAAGTTTGGGAAGTAAATTCACCAGCATTATCAAGTCTAATTTTCTTGATTGTATAATCGGGAAATTGATTTCTCAATTTTATTATTTGAGCAAGTAATCTTGCAAATGCAACATTTCGAGTTGACAATAAACATACATGTGACCATCTGCTGGAGGCATCAATCAATACCATAAAGTATCTGAATGGTCCACATGGTGGATGGATTGGTCCACAAATATCACCCTGAATACGTTCAAGAAACATTGGTGATTCAGTTTGGATTTTGGCTGGTGATGGTCTTATAATAAGTTTTCCAAGAGAACATGCTTTACATTGAAACTTATTATTCTGAAAGATCTTCTGGTCTTTCAGCGGATGGCCATGTGTATTTTCTATAATTCTTCGCATCATTGTTGAACCAGGATGTCCCAATCGATCATGCCAATTGGTTAATATTGAAGAATTATCGACTACCATGTTTGATTCAATCGGACTTATATGTGTATAATGCAATCCAGTAGGGAGCATTGGTAGTTTTTCAATCACATATTTCTTTCCTGATTTATATGTGATAAGACACATATATTTCTTATTCCCTTCATTCATTGTTTGAGTATCATACCTATGGGAATATATATCATTAAAACTCAACAAATTTCTTTTCGATTGTGGTGAATATAAAGCATCATTGAAAAAAAAATTTGTACCATTAGGTAACAAAAATTGTGCTTTACCACATTCTTTAATCAAGTCTACAGAACCTGATATTGTATTCACCCTTGTTTTTGTTGGTTTTAGTTCCAAGAAATATCTTTTATCTCGGAGGATATTGTGCGTTGTACCACTATCGGGTATGCAAACTTCAGCTTTGCTCATAGTATTTTCCATATTTCAACTTCAAAAAATATGTGCAATGAAATAAAATTACTGACAATAAAATGCAAAAATATAGCACACAATAAAACATTATCATATGGGTACATAAAATATTTTACATATTTATTCCACCAGCAAATTGATCATTGTCTGAGAAATCAATCAGAAAATCTCCAGCATCAAAATGAGTTGAATCACTCAAAGGTTCACTTTGTTCAGTGAAGTTGGTCTCCTTTTCTTTCCCCTTTAATGATTCTTTATAAAGTTTACAAAGATGCTCAGGGGCTCGACAAATACGGGACCAATGTCCTGGAGTACCACATCTGAAACAAGAACTTTCATATCTTTTTGAGTGATTCTCATTAACACTCATATTTTCATGATGCCTTTTCTGTGGATGGTTTGGGACGTTCTTTTGAGATGAGTTATAAAAGTAACTATCTCGATTATTTTCAAAACCACGGCCGCGTCCACGACCACGACCACGACCACTTCCACGTCCACATCCACGACCACGACCTCGATTTCGTCCTCGACCAAAATCTTGTTTATAACTTTGATTTTGGTTTCCAGATTTAAATTCATTTTTGCTTACGACATTTACTTCAGGAAATGCCGTTGAACCAGTGGATCGTGCCTGATGATTTCTCACTAAATTCATTTGTTTGAATCTTTCTTTTAATCCCTTCCACAAAGCCATGGGATGCCAACGCAAAAATATCATGGCTTTTGTCTTTTCTTGGGATGTCGATATGCCATTTTCTTTTATGGTCTCATTTAGACCCAATGACTCAAGATGCATTTATACATCGAGAGTCCATGGCATATAATTTTTTTTCGTGATATCAAGAGCAATGAATTCGAGTTTTGCCAAGTTTGACATGGTGGTACTAAAAAAAATTACGATGCATTTTATTAGTTAATGAATATTGCAATACAAAGTAATGGATAAACAACAAGTACAAGTATTTGTAAAAATAAAGAAAACACACGAGGAGGATATTCTCCGATAAATAAAAGACTCGTGAGTATGATAACCAAAATAATTAAAAATAACTTTGAGAAAGTCATCTTCTTTTTTCTTCGAAAAATTTGATGAAGAATAATTTTTAGAGAAGAAGAGAAAGTTGAAGTGATTGAATGTGTTTGTGAGATGATATTTATAGGGTAAAAACTAGCCGTTTTGTTACCGTTTATGACCGTTGGTGTACAAAAAATAAATGTATGTATTTGTATAATTTTATGGTAATAATATGGTGAATATAATATTAATCATGTTTAAATAATTATGTATATCATATCACATTATTATAATGAGGTGTCGTAAGTTATTTTGTTTAAAAATCTTATAGGCTTTTATACTTGTCGTATCCCTTACCGGGAGTGTGGGATGTCGTCTTAACATCCTCCCAGGATTTATAACAAGTTTTTGAAAAATTTATTTTTATTATTTCTAATAATAATATTATATTATATATTAAATATATACACAATAAATAAATAACAGTAAAATAAATATTATTACTTTTGTTACCTTTTTCTTCTGTTTGGAGCTTGGAAAAATATGAAGGACTTTTAGAGCTTCGTGCTGATAACGTGTTGTGAAAAAGTAAAAATTTATGGTAAAAAGTAAAAATCTCAAACTCTCAAAATTTACCAAACTACACACTTTATAATATTTTTCTCTCTACTCAATTGTGATTTTCTTCACAAATGAGAGATCTATTTATAGGAAATCTTTACAAATAATCCAAAAATAAAATACATCATTACCTAAATCATCACACACTAATTTTCAATATTTACAACTCTTATTTTAAACATTCAAATATTCAACATTCAAATATTCAATACACACATTTTAAATATATTTTTCAACAATAAGAATGAAAAGGAACTTGAAGAGGAAGAGCATACATAATCTTGGGCTGATGAAAAATGAGACATTTAGAAGTGCTACTATTATTTGATTTTGTTGTCCCTATGATGATAAGTTTTTTATCCAGACGTCCTGCCCCAATTGTAAACTTTTTTACGAGATTATTTCAAATGTAATGTTTTTGATTTCATCCTATGGATTTATACAAATGACGTGCGTGTATATATATTTACATAACATCGGTTGTAAATAAATATTACTCGAATATCTCATAATAAAAATAAATTATGCATGTAATTCCAACGTAATACAATATAGGACCCAAAACAAGCAGGAATATTGTAACACTACTTCGTATTCACCTATTATTAATTCAAGTTGTTATAAGAGTTTTTTTATTTTATACTTATTTTACTAACTCAGATGGGAGAAGGGGTACTAGGTCATCATCCCTCTTTCATAACGCAATGTTTTTGTTGGGACACGACTCTTTGATCTACCAGCACTGAGAATTTTGAGGTGGCTCGTGCGTGTTTAAAAGGAAACTCTCGTGAATGTATCATTTTTCCCATTAGAAATCATTTTAAGCTTATTTTCTAACTCATGTAAGACAATGATTACTATAATGTGCCTAGCATTCCTTTGTGTCAATGAAACTAAAACAATTTATTTGATCAAATAATTAAGTGATATAAAATGTTGACATGGAGATTTTCGGTATTTAAGAATTAATCAGAATAATATTGGCAATAAGAGAAAATTAATCCCATAATTAGCTAACGTTTTGTGATTGCCATAAGTTTAGGCTTTTTGATGGATTAAGACCTTAGAACGATGCATATGCCATTACATTAAAATTCTAAATTATTCAACCATTCTAATGATAGATTATATATGATTTGGCCCTCAAATCACATTGATTTGACAATATAATATAGAATTTAATTTCGAAATATCAACATCTCATAATATTTTACTGGCCATGTTGAATATTTGTGATTTTATATTGTATTCTTAATGTCGAGCGACAATGTAGGTCACGCAGACTTCAGAATTGTACCTTATTGATGAGAAATTCATGTTCATGAATTCAGTGTTTGCATATTATTCGGCGTTAGGAATTGTTTTATTTACGTACTGAATTTTGTGATCTGTGCCTGTTATTTGTTTTCCCTCTCTGGATATGCTATTATGAGTTCACTTTATGCATGATGTGTACGTTCTTATGCAGACAACGTCAAGGAGGTTTGCCAACAGGAAGATAGAGAAGTTTGACAAGAATATTACCAAGCATGGTGCAGTCTATGAAACTAGCACAAAGAAGGGAAACAACTAGCCTGTTGGCCCTATCTTGCTGGGGTTTTTCATTTTCATTGTTATTGGATCATGTAAAGTTCTCTTATCCTTGCCTGTTTACTTACTTCTCGGATGATCATTGATTTGTTGATGCAACTGTATGATGTTTTGGAAGCTGATGCAATCCGGGTGAAATGGGTGAGCTGGGTCGGGTGCTCTACCGGATCTGTTATCAATGTAATGAGGGAAATAAGAGCAGAATGTCTGGATCAAAAGCTTCATCTGCCCCAAACCTCATAATATATGTGGTATATATTGTGGTTGTTTCAGACTGAGCTTTGCTCATCCCAGAGGGGGCTGTTGTTGTCTTTGTATGTGGACAATAACAGGTACTCCAGGATATCAGGAGACCAGAGAGGGTGCTTCTGAAAGGAGTCACAGTTTGAGCTGAGATTTTATGTTTTGTTTCCCAGTGTGTATATATATATACACCTGACTTCTTCATCATCATCACTTGAACTAATTGGGTTTTCAGGTTCTGACTCCTCACTGTCAGTTTCTGTCCACTTTGAATTACTCTCCTCAGCTAGAAGCACCTCATGTTTCTTTCTGATAGATTTCTTGTCATCCTTGGCTCTTCTTCTGTGCTCATAAGGATTCTTTTTCTTTTCAGTTGATCCTCGACTGTCCTTCTGTGGCTTGGGGCAGTCAGCAATGAAATGGCCAGTCTTGCCACACTTGTATCAAGCATATGATTCTTCTTTGGATTGATTTTTCTGATATTGTTTCTGAAAGTTTCTTTGATTTCTCCTCATAAACCTTCCGAATTTCTTGACAAACAATGGCATTACGTCATTGCTCAGCTGATCCGCAGATTTTTCAACTGAACCGGTTGGTTCCAGCTTGACGGCAATTAAAACAGTTGTGACATTTGATGTAGAAGGTTCTCATTCTCTGATTTGTAGTTCAAACTCGTATGCCTTTAGATCAGCAAACAAATCGTGAAGTTCCTTGATAAGGTCTTTTGATTCACGCATAGCCATGGTCTTGACGTCCCATTCTTTGGGAAGACCTCTGACCACTTTCAGTGCTATTTTTTTGTTCGAATATACCTTTCCAAGTGCATTCAGCTCGTTTATAATACCACTTATCCTCTCATCATATTCGAGCAAGGATTCTCCAACTTTCATTTTGATATTATAAAATTTCTGAACAGCAACTGATAGCTTGTTCTCCTTGGTTTGTTCGTTTCCTTCACAAAGCTGAATCAGTTTCTCTCATATCTCTTTAGCAGTTTTGCACATTTTTTTTTTTATTGAAATTGACTTTATCCAGCGTTTTGTATAAGATGTCCTTAGCCACATTCTCAAGGTTGGTTTTCCTCTTATCTTCAGTTGTCCATTCCTCTCTGGGCTTCTCAATGCAATGAGGTGCCCCGTCAGTTATTGCAACTGCTGTATTCGTCTTTAAGATTTTCATGGGTCCTTCAGTAATGACATATCACATATCGTCGTCTTGTGCAGCTAAGCGAGCCTGCATTCTGATTTTCCAGTCATCGAAATCTTTTCTGGAAAACATTGGTATTTTATTGAATGAAGAGATGGTAATCAGTTGTGGTTAAGAATATTCAGAGACAAGATTTAACTGCTCTGATACCACTTGATAGGATCGATTAACTGGTGAAGGAGTGTTTGAAAGGGGGGTTGAATAAACAACTCTCGATTTACACAATCTTTTCGAATTTTGAGTCAGTTTAGTGACAAACTAAAACTCGAAATCTTGTCAGTCGATATCAATCAGTTAACAATAAAGTGTGGAAATAAACGACAGATAGATAAAATGAAAACTAATAAAAAAATACTCGAGATTTTATGGATGTTCGGAGATTTCAATCACTCCTACGTCATCACTTCTATCACAAGGATATGATATCCACTAAAAGACTGTGATCAATACAAACACTTGTACAGACCCACTTCAGTTTGGACTTAACAAAGACAAACTGAAACTCTTAGTTTACAATCAATTTCACAGTAGTCAACTGGACTTAGCACAACTGATCTCTTTTAAGATCGAATTTACAATAAGATTATTAGTGCTTGTAAGCTCGAAAAGTAGCCTAGAATGCTACAAATATATCTGATAAATGTGAGCTTCTAATTCTTTGAATATGAGCGAGAGTTTCAGCAAAGTAACAGCAAGAATGATAGATGGTAAATCGTTGTTTTTCAACTGCTATTCTCTGCTATTTATAGGCTTCTTTTCAATGGTAATAATCAATATTATTTGAATCTTTATATCCGTTGTTTGCCACGTCAATCTTTTTCTGACATTCGTACACTGCGGCTGAATTGCGGCGTTTCCACTAATAGTTGTAGTCTGCTTTTGTACTGTTTGTCGGTTGAATGTCCTTTTCGTTAACTGATGAGTGTACAGCTGAAGAATCAACTGATAAGCAATGGCTGATAAGCTCACAACTGAATGTAGAAACTGATCAGTTTCCAACTGATCAGTCAGTTGACTGTGTAGGTTCAGTTCAGCAGGTTTCAGTTGCCTTTCTTAATATGCGCTTAAACTTAAGTTAAAGGCAACTGTCAGTTGAGTATTTGTTAAGTTACTTTCAAACTTGTTTATCAGTTAATCCAATTTATTTAAGCATTTAGTTTGTCAAACAATCGAAATTCAGTTTCCAACACTCATATTCTACGCGGGAATAGCATACCTACGGTTTTTCGTCCATAAGCAGGTTAAAACGACTTCCAAACCCGATCTCCACTGTTCATAATTTATTCGACATACTTTTAAACATACCGTGAAATTTTAAGCCTAATCC
The DNA here is from genome assembly GCF_025594145.1 of Primulina tabacum. Classification (NCBI taxonomy): domain Eukaryota; kingdom Viridiplantae; phylum Streptophyta; class Magnoliopsida; order Lamiales; family Gesneriaceae; genus Primulina; species Primulina tabacum. Next base: position 31,277,108 of record NC_134562.1, on the reverse strand, counting down.
AATGGTTCAATAAGGCGCAATGAATTTTTCAAGATGGCTTATTTTCCGACGATGTGTTGTTGTGTTTTCGAAGCGTCGATTGCATGATTTTTCTATAGTTTTCGAATCATTCATGTTTTCTTCCAGATCTAAGGTAAGTGAGCTTGTTTTAAATTTAATTTTGGTTAGGTATAATTTTCGTTTTCGAAAATTCGGTCGAGTGCAAATTCTTCTTCTACCCCTTTCTGGTTACGATTGTCGCATGATGTATGTGTTAGCACTATGAAGATTCAACTGGATATGGGTGGGAATCCCAACCATGATATGACCCTTACGCGGTGGGGATGTAACCGCTATATGGCTTTGCCCCTTAGAAGAGTAAAAATTAGGGACTGATATCAGTAAACCATAAAAAGTAGAGAAATCTCAGTTTCTGGTCAACAGTATGAATATGGTATAAGTCATGTTATGCATGATATGTGTTTCGAATTTTTATGCATTTTGTTATGTTGTGCTCGAACGGCCTCCACTTGCTGAGTGACGACCATATCACTCATCCCTTACTCTATCCTCCCAAATAAATCAGAAGAATAAATAGATAAAGAAGAATCAGACACTAGTTTTGAGGCTGGTAGTGGACGCATGAAGAATTTTAATTAAGAATATGTTCTTGTGAGTTTTTAATTCAAGTTATAAACATTTCCGCAGATTTTTATAGTTTTCAGAGTTACTATTGTATAGACAATTCCATTTTTATGGTATTTATGATATAAACTGATTTTAGTTTATGTTGTACTACTAGGTTTGTTGTTCAGCAATTATGTGATTGTTGAATAACGCTGATGTCGACTAACCTCGGTCTCGAGGCGTGACAGATCCACCAAATTTAGGTATCCAATGATCCTGCACAAGCATAAATTTTATAATTCAAACACACTGCAACGGGTCAGATATGAGCAAAACGATGAGGATACGTTAAACTCAAGTTGTTTCTATTAAAATATTACGATACATTATCCTACTAATTCTGAATGACATAATGTTTTCAATATGTCCAAAGTCAATCATCTTTTCAAAGGCTATAATGGCTAAAGCCGGAAAGAACAAATGGACATTTAATAGAATTTTTACATTGTACAATATTGATAGTGACAAGATCATTTTATCGGGAACAAATGCAGATGATCATTGAAAAAAATATCCGACTATTGAAACTTCTTAACTATAAATTTGCATACTCAAGACTCCAGAAGAAGTTGAAAAATGATTAGAAGTTGGCGCACATATTTTAGATCTGCATTATTTCAAGATATTTGAGCACACTAGAGCAATCATATTTCAAGTTGTTTGCACAACACACCCTTATAAAAATCAATCTGATATTCAAGGATCATTTTGTGTTAGCTAACCAACTCAAACTGTAGGACCGAGTGTTTATCGCTTTACCAAAAGCTATAGCTGGTGGTAATTGTGCAACTCGAATCTTGAAAATCGCATAGTAGCTCAAGCATCACGGTTCGATCGTTGTACCAAGCAGGGAAAATTATTGCACCCAACAATCTCCCTCCCAATAATTGCACTCCTTGCAATCAATGAGAATCGAACCCGTGACATTAGCTCTGATAGCAATTATAGAATCGAGTGCTTACCGCTTTACCAAAAGTTATAGCTGGTGTTAATGGTACAACTCAAATCTTTTAAACCGCACAATAGCTCAAACACAACGGTTCGATCGCTCTACCAAACGGGGACAACTATTGCACCGAACACAAACCGTTCAAGCTAACCATTAGATTATGTTGTTGTTGTTTGGTATACCGATGATCCTTAAATAACCAGAATTTGTAAAGTGATTATTAAGAATTTCAACTTAGACAATGATAAGTCCTACTCAAAGTAGACTGTTACAAAAAGTTGCAAACCAAAGTCTTTTAGTTACACATGTCAAAATGGGTTGGCGGGGCGGGGGGCGGGCCAGCCCGCCCTCTAAATGGTCAACTCAGCCCAACCCACCTTGGGCCGCGGGTTAGGCGGGCCGACCCACTTATTTTTTTTAAGAAAAAAATGTTAAACATATTTCAGTCAAATAATTAAAAACATTGAAATAAGAAATTAAGAAAGCATACAACATAATCCATAAAAAATAAAGTGTTTAAACCAAACATGAAGATTGAGACATAGAAGAGAATATAAAGTCGAGGAAAGACACGGTTGTAAATTTTAAAAAAATATTATGTCTTCAACAATACACATAATTAGCAAACATCTGTCGGGTCCACAAAATTTCACTGCAACTCGTCGGACTTCAAACGAAACCACTATTCGGTTCACAAACAACTGCTATGCTTAAAATTTATTTTAAGATTCATAAATAAATTTTACAAAAATTTCTTCCCTTTTGTTTTCTTTATGTATATCTGTAAATTTTTCTTTTTTTATTTTATTTATGTAAATCTGTTGTAAGAGTAAATTATCAATAAATTTGTTCTAAAAGTAAATTATCAATTTATTTGTTCTAAGATATAGAGGCGCATGAAACTTATTCTAATTTTTATATAAAACTTAAAACTTAAAAATATAAAATTTTATCTTAATTTGGCGGGCCAGCCAGCCCTGTTTGGGTCCGAACCGTCTTGGCCCGCAACCCAAACGGGCTCAGCCCATTTTGCCGGCCTCCAAACGGGCTGCTATTTTATCAACCCAACCCGTTCAATTTTTATAGCGGGGCGGACCGACCCGACGAGCCTAACCCAATTTGACAAATCTACTTTTAGTGAATTATTTTCTAAGTAGAAGAAGAGATTATGTATGAATATTTATTTTCGAACGTACATAAATATTTGTCCTTTTTATATTCGCACTTTACATATTGCTTGTTTTCATATCTAGTCGTTCCTTGTTAAATGTTGCATTTATTAAAATATATAACTTATCACTAGTAAAACTGGATTGTTTCCATACTTGTTTATTTTTTAATGTTTTATTGAAGCTAGTCGTTCAAGAAATTGTCTTAACCGTCTAAAAAATGTTAAGGACGTCTCGATTTCAAGAAAATATTTTAGAAATAGTTTATTCACCGTGGATATAATTTAATTTAGTGGGACGGAGAAATAAAATATTTTAAAAATTTGTGATGTAATGACAAATATTAAGGTTATTTCATTATTTAGAAAGGAAAAAAAAGCTACACGATCACACGAAATAAATTGTCACGATCCCACTTTTTTAAAAACATTTTAAGATTTTAGAAACTTATTTTTTAAAATTGTCACGATCCCACTTTTTTAAAAACATTTTAAGATTTTAGAAACTTATTTTTTAAAAAATAAATTGCAAATCTTCCTTAATTTATTTTAAGAAACATTTTGCATACATTTTTTATAAACAATATATTATAAAAGTTTCAAAACATTATTTAAGTTGAATCTGCTAAAAAAAATAATTTGTATATTAATTTCTTGAGAAACGTGATTAAATTTTTTGGATGAGGCAACAACGGCGGATGAGGTTCACCCAGAAGTCTCAACTGACGAAAATTCCATGCAAATGGAAAACCCCGCGCACGGTATTCACATCCAAATGGAACATCCACACACGCTAACCGAAGTCCTATATAAGAACCAAACCGAGCTAGCTAACTAACTCCAAATCAAAGAAAGCTGCAACAATGGCGGATCGAGAATTCAACTCTCATGATCTCCACGATCATCAGTACGACGAAGCACCAGAACCAAATACCCATTTGAGAGAAGAAGAAGCTGCAATCGTGCTGAACCGCTTCGACTCGTTCAATATAGAGGCCGGGAATGTTTCTTCTAAACCGGCAGCTCATGGCGGCTCTTCCGGCCAGGTCCTCTCCCAGTTTCCTCAATTGATCGTTATACTTTTCATTATTGACAAGCTCTATCTTACTTCCATTATTATATATATTTGATTGAGGACGGTTCTAGAATTTTTTTGGGGTGCGGCGTCCAATTTTTTTTAAATAGTTAATCAATAAAATATTGACAGGGACGAATCTAGAATATTTTTGGGTTGCGGAATCTAACTTTTGGAATATTTGATCAATAAAATATTAATTTTTTGACACTTTTCCTTATTTTGATTCTTTGTTAACAGTTTTCCAATTTCTGGGGGGATTTCAGACATATTTCATCTGATTTTTTGTTTACTAAGTTTTCAAATATTTTATTTTTTTATTTTGATGTACTAACTTTGATTTTTTTCCTTGAGAGATTTCAGACATATTTCGTCATGACACTGAAAAATATCTGATATAACTTCAAAAATATGTAACATCTTCATTCATTGTGCAGAATAGCTGGAGAAGGCTTTTGAATATAACTTTTCAGTGTGTGGGAGTCGTATATGGAGATATCGGGACCTCTCCACTGTACGTGTTCTCCTCCACTTTTCCCGATGGGATTCAACATACTGACGACATAATTGGAGTTCTTTCGCTCATCATTTACACCATTGTGCTCATTCCTTTGATCAAATATGTCTTCATTGTTTTGAGGGCCAACGATAATGGCGATGGTATGTTCTGTATATCATTCACAATTTCGATTAAAAAAATTAGTAAACTGAAAAATAAAAATGTTTAATATCATTTTTTCAATCAATAAACTTTCCATTATCATACTCATTTATTTCTTGAATTCCATTCGCTTCAATGCGGGTGCTTGCTGCAGGGGGTACGTTTGCCTTGTATTCCTTAATATGCCGGTACGCTAACGTGAGTCTGATACCAAATAGTCAGCCTGAAGACTCCCAACTCTCAAACTACAAACTCGAAACCCCTTCGACCCATTTAAACCGGGCTCGAAAGATCAAAGAGAATCTGGAGAAGAGCAAAGTTGCTAAAGTCATGCTTTTCCTCGCCACGATTCTTGGAACTTCCATGGTCATCGGTGATGGTATTCTTACACCCTGCATCTCAGGTATATTTTGAACACACGTGTTATAAATGGCAAGTTTAGAACTTTGAGTTGTCGTTAAGAAATGGGATATTTACATAATTTTGTTTATTGATCGAATTTGCAGTCCTTTCTGCTGTAGGTGGAATCAGTGGTTTGAGCAAAGGTAGCTGCAACATTTTTCTACGTGTTTACTTTCTTTCCTCTTTGGCATATATACAAAATCATACCATGTTCGTGATTTATGTAAATGAATAATGATGTTGGTATGTAATTTCTCAGATGCTATCGCGTACATTTCAATTGCCATATTGATTGCTCTCTTCGTCATGCAACGATTCGGCACTGATAAAGTGGGCTACACCTTTGCTCCCGCAATCTGCTTATGGTTTTTATTTATAACTGGAATTGGTGCCTACAACTTATTCAAGCATGATATTCGTGTTTTACGAGCTTTCAATCCGCTGTATATTGTGCATTATTTCCGAAGAAATGGTCACAAAGCGTGGGTATCTCTTGGTGGAGTTGTTCTCTGCATCACAGGTTATATTTACTAATCAATTCACTTACTTGAATTTGTTTAACTTTCACAAGCAAACCAATGTTTATCATTTGTTATTCTCGATATATAGGGACCGAGGCCATGTTTGCTGACTTGGGCCATTTCAATGTACCAGCCATACAAGTAAGTATATTAATTCCATTATGCCACGCCGAATCGTTGAAGGAATATGCAATGATCACATATATATTATGATTCTCTAGCTTGCTACTTGAGTTGGTTTGTTTTCATATAAAAGAACGTCACATTGTTAGTCGGCACCGATCGATATTGTAAAGTCTTTGCCCTGCGTATCTGAAACAAGAACATCATTTCAAAGGGAATGATTATCCTTATTCCACATCGGATTGTCGGAGAAATTTGAAAAAGTCCATAAAATCGTTAGCAGATTTATCTGATATCTTTGGTTAGTTATATTTGTAAATCTATAATGAAATATTTGTATGGATGATTGAATTCAAGGCATGACAACAAGTTTGACATGAAATATGTATTTCCCCTATAATCCTGTTTGAAGTGAAATATGCTCCTTTCTCTCAAAACCAATGAGAATTCTTTTTTTTGCATCATGTCAGATTAGTTTCTCGGGAATTGTTTTTCCTGCTATCATCATTGCATATATTGGACAAGCTGCGTACCTTTCGAAGTTTCCTGAAAATGTGCTAAACACATTTTATGACTCCATACCAGGTTAATTTCTCTCCGAGATGCTCCAATGCAAACATAATGCTAAATCTCGTATGGTTTTTGGGTTGAATCTGAACATTTAAATATATATATATCTTACAGATCCAATTTATTGGCCAACTTTTGTTGTGGCTGTTGCTGCGGCCATTATTGCCAGTCAAGCTATGATATCTGGAGCATTTTCCATCGTTTCCCAATCCCTGAGTCTAAGTTGTTTTCCAAGAGTAAAAGTTGTTCACACTTCTACCAAGTATGAGGGACAAGTCTACATTCCTGATATCAGTTACTTTCTCATGATTGCTTGTGTCATCATAACGTTTGGCTTCAAAACGACAGAAAAGATTGCCAACGCCTATGGTAATATCTTCGAATTAACTTCATTTTGTATTTCTACTAATTATCAGAAATTCTAATGTTTCTTAAATAGCCATTATATATTATACATGACAAGTAACATAGCCCACACTACTCATGTTGTAGGTATAGCTGTTGTTTCGGTGATGTTGATAACAACATCTCTGTTGACACTGATAATGCTCTTCATTTGGAAAACTAGAATTTGGTGGGTTTGCTTGTTCTTCGTGGTTTTCATGTCGGTGGAGGTGGTATATCTATCGTCCGTTCTTTATAAGTTTACCGAAGGCGGGTATTTCCCATTGGCTTTCTCTCTAGTGCTTATGGTAATAATGGGTACATGGCATTATTCGCAGCAGCAACGTTACATTTTCGAGATGAAAAATAAGGTTTCTAGTGCGTATATCAGGGACTTAGCTAAGAACAAAGACATAAAGAGACTACCAGGAATTGGGCTTCTTTATTCTGAACTAGTTCAAGGAATCCCACCAATATTTTCTCACTTTGTTTCTAACATCCCTTCTATTCATTCTGTGATGGTAATAGTCTCAATAAAGTCCATTCCTATCAGCACCGTCTTGCTTGAGGAGCGGTTTTTGTTTAGACAAGTTGAATCAAGAGAAAGCTATGTTTACCGTTGTGTTGTAAGGTATGGATACAAGGATACAATGAAGGAACCACACGTATTTGAACAACAGCTAGTGCAGAAATTGAAGGAGTTCATAAAGCATGAACATTTTATGCATGAGGCGGAAAACATCCCTAAACCGGATTTATTGGGTGAAGGATCAACTTCTTCTGCATTGATTCAGTCTGCTAGTTTCGATAACAAAAGGGCCAACATTCCACTGGCCCTGCTCCCGGCAGCAGAAGAACAAATGCGATTTATCGATAAAGCAATGGATCAAGGTGTGTTTTATCTGCTAGGAGAAGTGGAAGTGGTCGCGAAAAAGGACTCATCTTTGGTCAAGAAGATAGTAATAAACTATGCCTACACATTCCTGAGGAAGAACTTTAGGCATGGAGAAGAAATGTTGGCCATTCCCCAGAAAAGGCTTCTTAAAGTTGGAATGACATATGAAGTTTGAATTCTCACAAGATAAATTAGTGCAATTTTCAATTGTATATTTGAGTTCTGTTTATCGTGTTTGTTATAATATTGTATCGTGCCCAAATATGTGGGCTATTTCGGAAGTCATGAATTAAAGTTTGGACTTCGTTTTTCAAAGTGATTGAGAATGTTTGCTATCCACCGAGCTGATTTAATTCTATCTTTTGAATAAGTCTTGTTTTCAAAAGAAGAGGCTACAAATTAAAGTCAAATTTTAAAAAGTGGGGATTTAGTGGAACAATCTTCATCAAACTTCAGTGTTGGAAAATGAATATCTCCAAGGTATTTGAGCCCACTGGTCGGTTGAAAATTAAGGATTTGAGCACGGAAGTCTGGTGAGGTGGGTCAATGTGCTTTTGAAAACTTTGCAAATGTGACACAGTTGTCAAATATAATTGATGGAGGCGTAAATTCTTGAATTAAATGTGGCAACTTGCATTTGGTTCACACACACGGAGAGCTCTAACCTGCATTGTGTTTTTGTCTCTTATTTCATCACAATTTTTGGTATTATATTACCGTTACGTCTCAAAGAACAAACAAAAAATCAGTTGACGCTCTTGAAAACTAAAAACTATCGTAATCAAGAAAATGTAGAAGCTGATGATTTTTTCATTCTTAACACAATCCAACTTAGAGATTGTTTTCAACTTTTTTTTAAAAAAAAAAAAAGGGATTTTAGATTTTTCGTACAAATTTATAAAAAAAATCTAAAATCATTTTTTTTTTTGGAAGTCAACCGACAGACCATTGACTTCACGGATTCTTCGCACAGTTTCTTGACGACAAGCAACTACATAATGTTGGGCCATTGGAAGTGGCTAGGGTGATAGGTATAAAGTGGGCTAAAATCCATGTACCCAAATCCAACCTTTGGATCCATGAACCTATTACTGTGCATGGGCCTCTCTTTCAGTCTTTTATCTGACAATCAATGGTCATGATTATAGACTTAAACCCAAACTAGAATAAAGCCCATATAAAATTGGGCCTAATCCTAATTATAGCAAAACAAGCAAGTCCAGAACAATCCTAGAGCAGTCCTGTTTTGTGCCAGCCCAGTCCAATTCCATTTTCACCTAGCCCGAATATTATTAATGTTTTTATGTTACACTCCGAAAGCATTTTATCGTCTTTAAATTCAACATGAACATCTAAACAACTACTTTAAGTATAGGCACAACTCAAAATAGGGGACAGAGTTTAATTTCAATTTGTTTGATCTCTACTTTTTTACCAAGCTTTATAACGAAAATCGTCACGGCTTGGTGAACATTTACAATTTTAAAAAGTATAAAATTTCGGCTCAAATTCGAATTGAAATTTATTTCAACATTTCCGAACTTGGGTCGGGTTTGAAAACCAAGATAAAAACTTAAAGAAATGGATTGGATTGATTTTTACTTGTACTTTCATTCCAATGATGATTTAGATCCTATGCATCGCTAGTAATTGACATTTTTACAATTTAATTTAAACTACGTAATAAGAGTGTTGAATTGGGACATCTCCATTAGCTTAATGGTAGGTTACCACAGAGCAATATAGCCTAAAAAAAATTATTAATGAGAACCGAAAGCTTCAATCTACAAGATTATAATTCAAATTTTGACTAATAAACTCTCATATCGACATCTACTTATAATCAATATTTTCATAAATAATATAATATGATTTAATAAATATTTTACTTGTGTTTTTTGTTAGCGAAAATATTAATAACAGTAGCTTAGAAAAAAACTTGTGAAGACAAAATAGTAGCCGAAATCAGTTTATACTATGATTATTGTGTAAAGAAAAGCTAAACCAAACCGAGGCATGTAGCATGTACAGTTTCCTTAAAACAGATTCGTATCCTCCGATATGTGCTTCGAGGTTTCAACGGACGTCTATTTCTCATTATACAACGGGCATACCCACAGTGATGTTGCACAAATCACTACAATGGCGAATGAAACAGTATATGGACTTTATCGATGGACGAAGCAGGAGCAGAAGAGTAGAAGAGCCGAAGCAGGCAGGGGCATAATGCGGGGACGTAGGAGAAAGTAGATTTTGGTGTGTTTTTTGGCTTTGGCACATCCCCTATTTATACATGCTGATAGCAGCCATACGAAAGGCCAAAGGTTTTCAGACGAAGCACCAACCAGTTAGGCCATGCGAAAGGTCTCAAAGGCATGAAAAAGGTCTCAACCGAAAAAAAATTACAAAAGATGGCATAGACTGGCTAAGCAATTTTTTGCCTTGATATGTTCTTCGACATTAGACGCACTCAGGTCGCGTTTGTACGCTTGCACACAAATCAAGCCTTTTTCAGTTCAAATCGGGCTTATGATTTGGGCCTGACTGCGTCGCGTGCGCAAGATAGAGCTTCTTGACCAATCATTAATAGACTTCCATAAAATACAACACAAGAGTGATTTTATATGGAATTGGACTGGGCTGGCAACAAACAGGACTGTTGGACAATTCCTAATTTTATAAATCAGGCTAAGAACTCCATGTAACATAAGAGTTAATTGTGTCTGGTTTTAAAAATACATGGACATATTTTAACTTATTAATATTTTTAAGGGTTTTCGTCGTTTAGACTTTTCACATGGTAGCATGGTGGAGTTAGCCCAACAAATTAATGTTAGAATTCAATCCACATTCCTTGTATAAGTGTGAGAGAAAATAACATTCCAATCACTAGTAACCTTGAGTAGGTCTCTAGTGAGATAGTCTCACGAATCCTTATAGATGAGACAGGTCACTCCTACCGATATGCACAGTAAAAAATAATACTCTTAGGATAAAAAATAATATTTTTTCATAGATGACCCAAATAAGATATATGTCTCACAAAATACGACACATGAGATCGTCTCACACAAGTTTTTGTCAGTAACCTTTAGTATTACTTATGAGTCGACCCCTTTTGAAAATTCGGGGGACCAAGCGATATTTTGACGTGAGTATCTTTTTTTCGCGACTAAGATGGTATCAATTTGAAATGAAAAAAGAATCTCCCCCGATTCTTGAACCATCCTGGAAATATACCACAATGATTCATTCATGCATACGAAAACTAAAGTCAACTACAAAACTAGAGGTAATCACATCCCTTGAATATACTTTGGGGACACTTCCCCTCCATAATAATAATAAGAACACGAGAATTTTCAACCATATATCTTCTCTTTTTTATATGTAATAAATCCTACTAGTCACCATAATCAAATGGGAGAATTTTGCCAGTTGGTCATGTTTGACTTTTTGATTCTTAAAATGTAAATTTTTTTTTTAAAAAAAAAACCTTTGGTTCTTTTAAAAGGTTGTAATGAATGGAAAAAGTCTTGTCTATGCCCTTTATATAAAGGAATCAAGATTCTAGCAATTGTCTCATCTCCAAAAACCAGATATCCAGTGGGATCGCACATCTTTTCAACTTCTCATAGATCTTTTTCCCCGAATTTCTTGGAAGTTCTTCAGTTCTAAAAGCATCCAATCAAATGGAGAATCCTATTTTTCTTTTGGCATCGATTCTGTTTTCTTGCTGGGTAGCTACTTGCTATGGTGTCACCTTCTCTTCTCTCCAGAACCAGAAGACTCTCGTAGTCACCACCTCACCGCAAACGGGACAAGGTAACTCGATCTCCGTGGTCCATGCACCTGTTTTTTATCCGATGATCAATCGATATTATGCACAAAAAGTTGTTACCTGATCCAAGAATGTTTTTATATTTTAAGAAATTTAACTTTGCAGTTCTTAAAGCCGGGCAAGATTCGATCACCGTGACATGGTCACTCAACACTACCTTCCCATCAGGCACCGACTCAGACTACAAGACGGTGATCGTCAAGATCTGCTACGCTCCGGTGAGCCAAAAGGATCGCGGGTGGAGGAAGACGGTTGACGATTTGAAGAAAGACAAGACCTGCCTACGTGATATTGTATCCCAACCGTATAAGCCTTCCGGCAATACCTTCACATGGAAAGTGGCGAGGGATGTGCCCACCGCGACGTACTTCGTTCGCGCATACGCCGAAAACTCCGCGCAGGTGAAGGTGGCATTCGGGCAGAGCACGGATTCTAACAAGAACACGAACTTGTTCCAGATCCAGGCGATAAGCGGGCGACATGTGTCGCTTGATATATCTGCGATCTGCTTCTCTGTTTTCTCGATTCTGTCGTTGTTCGGGTTCTTTTTCATGGAGAAGAGAAAGTCGAAGGCATCCGAACAAAAGTGATGCAGAGAATTTCACACTTTTCTATGTTATTTAACTTTGCGTCGTGATATATGTGATTCCTATTAGCAAGTTCTTGTGTTTCTTTACAGTTTGGTCATGCAATTCTGTTATATGCGAGGAATCATAGGTGGTGTAGAAATCCTTGTATGGTTAACGAGGTTGGATTACATGTTCGGGTTAAATAAACTTTTGGATGAATTATTGTTCATTTTCATGTTATTAATGTTCGTCTTCTGTCTGATTTTATGTTAATTTCTTGAATTTTTGGGATTGAGAAAATCTATGCACGCTAATAAAGAAGTCATCTATTTCCTATAGATAACAGAGACTTTGGCCTCTTGGCAAGATACACGAGTATCTAACATGCATTGACTTGAAATGTCAGAAATTACCAGGCACCTTCCCCTTGTCTCAAGTCCAATGTAGCAAGTACAAGTAATTTAAAAATGGGAATACATAACTTATTTAATTTTGTCTCTTCATCTACTAAGTTTTTAAATTTTTTTATATTAATTTTTAATTTGCAGTTATTTTGGTCCAATAACTAATGTGATATTGGAAAATGCTGATATGAAATTGAAATACGAAAAAAATCTGGCACATCGACAATTGGACTAAAATAGCTGAAAATTTAAAATTAGTATAATAAAACCAAACTTAAAAAAGTGAATGGATTAAATACTAAAATTGGACAAGATAAAAACAAATTTAAAAAATCACTTTTCCTTAAAAAAAAAAAAAAAAGCGGGACAATTGTATAGATAAATCTATGTGGTGGATAGATTAGAGTTGTATTTTGATTTTTTAAAGAATTAATTTGGAGTGAGTGAGAAATTAATAGCCAAATCAAGGACGAATAAAATTGTGTATGTTAAATAAAAGTAATTATAATACGAGTTTTTTTAGTAAAATATAAAAATATACTTAATCAGATAATACACATTTCTCTCTTCAAAATTATGGGGGTAAGAGTATCTAAAGAGATTTTTTCTCTATTTACCAAAATACATAATCATTTTTTTAAGAATCAAAATCACCATGTGATCAACTTTGAAATTTTGATTAAATTAAATAGGTAACATGAAAAATTTTGGGTTAAACACACACAAAAGTGATTACTGATTTTTTTTTTTTTTTTTGAGTTTGCAAACACTCATTTTTTGCATATCACTTGTTTGGTTCAAAGCAAGCCTATTAATCCAAACATAAAAACTCATGTGAGATGTTTACACGAGTTAATTTTGTAATACAGATATTCTATTTTGGTCATCAATATTTTTTTATGTCAAAAATGTTATTTTTATTATAAATATAGACAGAATTAACTCGTCTCACGAATGAGACCATCTCATGATAAACATATTCTTATCCAATTCCCGAGTTCATGAGGATAACATTGTGGAGCCACATATGTGGCTATCCGGACACTTTTTATAATAAAAAAAATTATATATTAATTTTGATTAATTTGATATTAACTCGAATAGATTAATTTAAAAAATTATAAAAAAATTAGTTTTTAAATCTTAGTCCGTATGATATTTAATAACCACGTTATAATTTATTATTTCAAACATAAATTTCCGTACCTAAAGAAGTTCAATGGTTTATGTCATGAAAAGGCCAACCATCTTTTAAATAGTCTACTTGTTGAAATTTAGCTCTATAAATCGTATTATGATGTCATTACTCGCCTTTAATTTCGTTAAATATTAATTAAATAATATATGAAAGTCAACTCCAAGGAAGAGGTACCCATGCCGAATTATTCAGTAATAAAATAAATGGTAATGTCTTGGGATAATATTATTTTTTTTAGGTGGTGATTTTGGTTATATATATATATATATATATATATATAGGTTTGTTTGTTAGCTATTTTTCTAATATATTTCATCAAATATCATTTTTTGTCATATCTTTCAAATTGTTAAAATTTAGTTTAGAGTATTGATAATATGTCAGTATATTCGTCAACATCACATTGATATCACATCAGATCATATTGGAAAAAAGTAAAATCACAACAACAACAAAACAAAAGTCAATTTAGTGATATAAAAGAACAAAATCGTAAAAAAGAAATTCCTATTTTCGACTTCGAAGATATTATTGTTGAGAAGTAAAACGATGGATAATATTTTCATAGATACATGCACTTTTTTTGGAATGAAATACAGTAGTTGACCAACGAGCATGCATGAATCAAGCACACCATCAATTGCACAATCCAGCAGAATAATGTATACATAATGAATTACGTATTTGTTATGCAATTATAGGATAGCGTGTTATGAATTTGAGAAAAAAATAGAATATTATAATTAAATATGTTAATAATTTGTTTATAGAAAGGATAGAATATTTTCAGAAAATATGTTATAACTAAAACAAAAGCTTGTGTGAGATAGTCTCACGGGTCGTATTTTGTGAGACGGATCTCTTATTTGGGTCATCCATGAAAAAATATTACTTTTTATTGTGATTATCGGTAGGATTGACTCATCTCACAGATAAAAAATTCGTGAGACCGTCTCACAAGAGACCTATTCAATAACTAAAACTGAGATAAGAAAGTTTGTATTCATTTCGTTCCAATTATTTAAAGTTTTTTTTTTTCCGTTTATTTCAAATATATTGTTCAGTTTTTATACTTAATAACGTTTTTTTTACTGATATACTTCTATTAACTAAGTATTGAAAAATATGCAACCATTTTTTGAATGAAATTAAATAAAAACAAAATAAGAAGTTTGTTTGAAAACTTTGTTTAACCAATGATTTCTTAATTATGTAAAAAATAAACGAATTTATATATTTGAGACGGATGAAATATATATTATCGGATAGCTGCGATCTAATCAGCTTGTCATGCATTAGACCACAAAATATTATACTCCTTTACGAAGTATTCAAGTAATATTTCGATATAAGAGAAGATATTAGAGTTAGCCGACATGTAAGGATTCAACTACTTCAATATTTGATTTGTCGATCAAGCTCTCTCGATATTGAATTAATTGAACGTGGCATTTGTCCCAAATCTTGGGATGTAATCGAGTCGAGCCGAGCCGAACTCTTTAACGTTTGAGATTGACTTGTTTATAATCGAACCAAACTCGAGCTTTATTTAACGAATATATTCATGGCTCACGAGCTTATTCAAGCTTTTATCGAACCTAAACGAGCTCAATAAATATGAATTGTACATTTAAATATTCATTAATTCATTAAAAATAAATTATACATTTAGAATAAAATATAATATTCTTATTAAAATTTGTCAATTTATTATAATAAATAAATTTAATAGATTTTTCTATATATTTCATAATTAATGTGTTAAATCAATAAATTAAATATCAAAATTATTATTTTTCATCTAAGATATTACTTATGAATTTACTAACGAACATGTTTACGAGCTAACGAGCCGAATATCGTAGAGCTTGAGCTTGGTTCGTTTATCTTAACGAGCCTCATTAAACGAGCTCAAACGAGTTTTTATCGAATCGAGCTTCGAATAACTCACAAACGGTTTGGTTCATTTGCATCCCTACGGCCAAATCCATCAAATTAAGATGAAAACAAAAATCTCTCATTTATTCTTTGATTTGAATGTCAAATGTTAAAACAGAGTTATATCAATATATTATAACTTGGAAAAATAGTAAATTTGGATCTGTAAATCGGAATAATTTTGATTTTAATAATCTAATCAATCAAATTTGGGTCTTAATACAATTATTTTGCTGAATTTATAATTTAAATATTTATTTTTGTCAGAAAACAGATGTGGGGTCGGATACGAAAGAAGTATTCTACACCACCGAAACAATGATTGACATACTGTCATCAACAATTGATGTCATTAAACATTTCGATAAAAATGACTAAAATTGTAAAATAAGTAAAATTATTATGCTAAAATTAAATTTTGATTAATTAGATTACCGAAATTAAAATTAGACAAACCTACATGGACAATTTTACAATTTTCCCACATTCAGTTTGATTTAATTCTCATATTTTACTAAGATAAGAAAAATCTCATATAAGTTAATCCTACGATGAATTTTGGTAAAATTAAAAGGAAACTGCAATTTTTTTATCCTAAACATTTACTTTTACTGCGAGTTTGGTCATCTATTTTACCAAATTTCAGTATTAGTCCTATATTTTTAAATTTTTTTTGACAATTTTAGTTTTTTTTATTTAGAATTCGGTGAGTCAATGCACACACCAGTTCTATGACGGCACCTGCATCAACGTCACATCTAAAAATAACTAAATTATAAAAAGAAAAAAGAAATAACATACTAAGAATGAATTTGACAATATAAAAAAAACTAAAATCGAAATAGATAAATGTATAAGACCAAAAATTAACTTTTCTAAATTAAATTAAAATGATCAAAAGTCTACGTACATGGGACACACAAGTTGTAATAAAAATAAGGAAAAATTTCAATTTTAGTATTGTATATATTGATTTGTGTATTTTAGTCCTATATTTTTTGTTAAATCAGATATGATCCTATAACAATATCTCGATTATCATTTGTGGTCCTTATCCTAAAAACCATATAATTAAATTACTAATATTATCTTAAATTTTTATAATTATATTGTTAAAAAATTCCCAACGATGTAATTATAAAATATATTGTTCATTTAATTATATAATTTTGAAGAGAAAGATTAAAATCGATCATATGACATAGTGTAGAACCATAATTAATTCGGAAAATATATAATTATTGATGTTAATATTAATAATTAAAATAATAATGATATAGTTACATGACAACGTTAATTTAAAAATAATAGAGCATCAATAATTTTTTTTGTTATTTTAACCATAATAATAATATTTTTTGGACAAGCTATTATTTTCAATTTTTAATAAAAAAATATTTGATTATTAAAAATAATTTGATTTCATTCATTTCTTATTTCGTTCATTCATATCAATCATATCCGTAGTGTTTTTCCTTCATTTAACTCTATATATCATTAAGTCCAGAAATGACTAACGAGTTTAATTCCATAACAATAATTACGTAAAATAATCATTGTATCATTTGTTCATGCACAAAAAATTCATGTGAAATGGTCTCATTGATCAACTTTGTGAGACAAATATTTTATTTGAGTCATTCGTTAAAAAATATTTATTTTTTATGCAAAAAACATTATTTTTATTGAAAATATGATCATGGCTTACTCGTTTCACGAATAAAAACCCGTGAAATTGTCTCATACCTACTCTTGTCCATATTGTTCTTTGTGATAATTAATTTTTTTATTTTATCACATAATTACCATAATTTGCGCTTAAAAATCTTTCTCTTTGTGCAACACCCCAAAACTTAGGTACATATTTTAATATATTTAATCTTAATACTAATAAAATGTTATTTGGCTTTAAATTAAAATACCAAATAAATGGACTAGGCCCATAAGTGAATTGAGAATTTTGATAATAATTAAAACTAATGAAAAAAAAGCCCAATGCTCGTCAAACTATAGCGCCGTTTTCAATTATCACAGAGATATAGGGTTTAGGGAGGAAATTTACTAATCTCATATTTTCATCTAATTTTTACTGTTTTAAGGCAACTACAATTACTCTTTTGATTTGTTGTGTTATTTTCGAAACTTAATGTGTATGTAGGCAAGTATTTTAGATATGACAAAAACTTGTGTGAGACGGTCTCATAGGTCGTATTTTGTGAGACAGATCTTTTATTTGGGTTATTCATGAAAAAGTGTGACTTTTTATGCTAAGACCATTATTTTTTATCGTGAATATCGGTAGGATTTACCCATCTCACAGATAAATATTCGTAAGACCGTCTAACAAGAGAGCTACTTTTTAGAGATAATAACAAGTGAATTTTGGAATTTTAAGATTTGGTGATCGTGAAATATAATTTATTAATGTTGGCTCGATGATCCTAGGAACTTAGTTGCTACTCATTAATTACAATAATCAATTTCATGAAATTTCATATGGGTTATGGGAAGATTTCCGATGTGATTTGGCAACTAAGTATGATTTTAAGTATAAAGGTTTTTTAATTCATGGTTAAGACTTAGCTAATGTCATGCACAATTGCCGATTCAATTAAATTGTAACATGAATATTTAGTGCTAATTTAAATTCATTATGTGGTCTTCTTTAGAATTCGACTAAATATATATAGTAAAAATGGTCCAGATTCAAGCTTTGTCATTATTTATATTATTTTATAAATCGATTTATGGTGTTTTGAGCTGAAAGGGTTTGGGTCCAATTAGGTATTAAATATTATCTTAAAACTCAATAATAGATTCTTAACATTACGAGGCTTGGCTAAAATTCTTCGGTCATCTGGCTTTCCAATAACTAAGATATCATGTAATAAGGATTTAAACAATAAGAAATAGTTGTGTATGAACTTTATATATAGAACAACAACTTAGGACTACTTTCTAAATTAAATTTACTTGGTTTATAAATTTTTATACTGCTCAAGATTCCTGATTTTAGTATCCACAATTAGGCTAAAGATCTCAGGTGCGTACACTCTTATTCCGACATTATTTCACAAAAGCTCAGCAATAATGGATTTGGATGCATTTTGTTGTTATTGCTTCTTTATTGTTTCCTTATATGTTGGAATTTTGTATTTGATTATGTTTTGGTTATATTCTGGACGATATGTATTTCATGTGAGCCACCTCTTGATTCTTGTGAGTCAAAGTGCTGCATGTGGGAAACATGTGAGTCACCTCTTGTTTTCCTATGGTCAAAGTGCTCTGTGACGGGATCCCATTGTGGACGTTGTTCTGTAATGTCTATCATGTAAACTACTTTTTGATTCTTGCGGGTTAAAGTGTTGCACGTGAAGAAGCATGTGAGCCACCTCTTGTTTCTCTATAATCAAGGTGATGCATGATAGAAATTGCTTATCTGGGTTATGTTATTCTGTCATCCTCTCATTCTGTCATCCTATCTACATGTGTATTTATTATCGTGAAATTTTTTTCATTATCCTTGAGATCGAATTAGTAGCTGGATACAAGAGTGTATTGAATCATTTTGGTTTCAGGTAATAATCTGGATGAGGAAGACGAATATGTAGAATATATAGAAGAGATCATTGAGAATGAAGATGACATGGAAGATGTTCTGTAGAGTTTACAGACTTGAATTATTTCATTTGAGTTTTTTTAGGATTCGTGAATTATTTCCTTTCAAATATTTTGATTAGTCCTTTGGAAGACTAATTTATTTACTCATTAATCTGATTGAGAGATTGACTCACTGTTTTTTTTAATAAATAAATTATGGTTCTTTTTTTAATATTTATTTTAGGCCTTGTATTGATTATATGGGTTATCGATACGTTAAATAAGGTTTGACCTCCACAAATATTGCGTGTGTTTGGGTGTACGAAATCCGGGCCTTACACTTTGTATGCGAATAAATTCATCTACATTTTTGTTACTTTGCTCCTATCTGTTATTAGAATTGGGATGGATATTGTATTAAATATAGTTTTATTTATACACTCACATATATTGTTTTATGTTGCAACATTTTGTGCTACAGATTCAGCCTGCATGTTCTCCGGTGTCACATCTCAAACCCGAGGTGAGCGACACTAGTGTTCTCAGATTATACATTAAATAAAAACAAGTATCAGAAGTATAAATCTCAGAAACCAGTCTATTCATTCATAATATCAAAATACATTTTATTTACAACAAACAATTCAATAACAGAAAAAATGAAATGTCTAATAAAGGCAGCAGATTAATATAATACAAACTGAACAATATATTTAATCGAATCTTCTTCACAAGCCCTAGAACTCTGCTTGCTCGTCTTCTTCATTCTTACGTAGGAAGGAGTGATTTGGTGAGTGAATATATATTTCTAATCATTTTTTCATAACTTCAGTGTTTCAAATGTACAAAGTTCAAGAATCACACTTTGATTTCATGAATACAGGTAGTTTGGTTTTAACGTGAAGATCAAATGAAATCATATATCTAGATTCTCGTTCTCACTGATTTTAAATCGTGTGTGTGCTTTCATTAATTTTAGGTTATGATTAACAACAAACATTCTATTGAATTTTTTAAATAAAGTCTTATTGTTTAATTGCGCTAATTAATTTATAATTAAATTACACTCCTTATGGGATCGATATATTTACTCCACTGAGTACTAAAACTTAACACTGTACATTTGTGGGTAGCAAATATTGCAACAAACATGAAACTAAAGTCAAATTACATCTAAAAATTGTCCCGCCCCGAGATCGGGTTATGACACCGGCGTTGTTTAACAACCACACGATCGAAAAACAACTAGCCTCGTAGTACATCATAAACCGAAACCAGTTTATTATCATAAATTTCCCAAAAGTTCACTGTCTTTACAACTCAAAAGAAATAGAAACATGCGGAAGCGTAAATACACGATACTGAAATCATAAGACAGAATAATCGACGGGTCCCGAATTAGACTGCTTCATCACCATCCCCAAAAGTAGTCTTGCTCCTCATCCTCAATTTGATTCTCATTCTTATCTGGGTGGGAAAGTAAGGGGTGAGTATTTTGGAGAAATACTCAGTAAATGGGGGCCGATCGCGCATGACCATTATCGAGGATATACATATGAATAAATTATCAAAATTTCAATATTAAGCAGGTTGAATCAAATACTAACACAAATATGAATATAGCACTGAAAATCATCTCATTTTCTATGGTTTTTACTGATCAGTCCCCTATATGTTACTCCTCTAAGGGGCGATGCCAAAGGAACGGTTATTATAACCTACCGCATCAGGGCCTAAACAAAGTATATCAAAGTTCGGAATTTCCTTTACCATTTCTAAATCGAGTCATTACAGTGCATTTCAAAAAAAATTCAAACATGCTTTCACATATTTAACTGATATCGAACAAAGAACAATTCAAGGGATTTCAATACCAAATGGAAATGAATATATCACGCCGACCGAATTTTCAAAGTCATGTTTAATTTATTTTCGAAACATATTATGCCCACTTAAAAGGAAATAAGTGTGCCAAATAAAATAGTATCAAGAACCCACTTACAAATAAAGATATATAGCAAAAGCCCACTTACAAAGAAAGATATATAGCAAAAGCCCACTTACAGTATTCTGACTGCTCAAGGAAACGTAAACGTGAACGGTGATATTGCGGCAGAGCTTTGTTACTAGAGGGTGAAGAGCTTCGAGAATACGGTGCTGCTAGAGAGGATTTCGAGAATTTGGATGTGCAAGTTTCGAATGAGGAGCCTTCCTTTTTATAGGCACGAATAATCTGCTACAAGGTAAGCTCTGAAGTCGCTCCACGAATGACGTTGCGTTGATGGCTCCACGAATGACCCTGATGGCTTAATCAATGGGTGATTGCACTAATCTCTCCCGGATGAATGTGGCCACTTTTTGGTTCAAGGTGCTCACTCGAGATTTATGCTGAAATGGAGTGATTTTGGCTGTATGAGTTCCTCCACAATTGGTGCACTTCCATAGTGCATGGTCTTCACATTCTCCCCTCCTTAATGTAAGTTTCGTCCTCGAAACTTGGATTATCTTGTCCTTCGAAAAGGTAAGGGTAATGGTTTCTCATTTTCTCTTCGAGTTCCCAAGTGGCTTCTCTTTCGGTGTGATTGGACCATTGTACTTTGACGTATGGAATCGTTCATCGTCTTAGCACTTGGTCTTTGGCATCCACAATTCTGATCAGGACTTCCTTATAAGTAAGGCCTTCATTCAAGTCTCCCTCGATTAGGAGTGGTTCAGCTTCGAGGATGTGGCTTGGATCCGAAACATATCTTCTTAGTTGTGACACATGGAAAACATTATGGATTCTAGACATACTCGGTGGGAGTGCCAATCTGTATGCAAGTGTACCCACTTTTCCTAGAATTTCAAAAGGTCCAACATATCTAGGGTTCAGTTTCCCGGGTTTGTTGAATCGAACCACACCTTTCATTGGTGATACTTTCAAGTATGCTTTATCTCCCGTTGTGAATTCCACCGGTCTTCTTTTCGGATCAGCCCAACTCTTCTGTCGGTCTTGTGCCACTTTAAGTCTCTCCTTGATTATAGCGATTTTATCCACTGTTTCTTGGATTAATTCGGGTCCAGTGATGGCCTTTTCTCCTACTTCATCCCAATATAGTGGTGACCGACATTTTCGCCCATACAGAGCTTCATTCGGCGCCACTCCGATGCTGCTGTGATAACTGTTATTGTAAGCAAACTCAATCAAAGGCAAATGTTAACTCTAATTGCCACTAAAGTCTAGAGCACATGCTCTCGGCATATCTTCTAAAGTTTGAATTGTCCTCTCTGTTTGGCCATCGGTCTGAGGATGATAGGCCGTACTGAGAGTGACCTTAGTTCCCATGGCTTGTTGAAAGCTCTTCCAAAAACGAGATACAAACCTCGGGTCTCTGTCTGACAAGATGCTGGCTGGAACCCCATGTAATCGTACGATATTATTCATGTACAATGTGGATAACTTATCCAAATTATAGTTCATTCGAACAGGTAGGAAATGCGCAGATTTTGTGAGTCTATCTACGATTACCCAGATACCATCATGGCTTTGTCTAGACTTTGGTAACCCGACCAAAAAATCCATGGAGATATGTTCCCATTTCCACTCTGGAATCTCTAGAGGTTGAAGAAGTCCTCCAGGTCTTTGGTGCTCTGCTTTGACCTGTTGGCACACAAGACATTTGGAAACAAATATCGCAACATCCTTTTTCATTCCACTCCACCAGAAACTCTTCTTCAGGTCTCTGTACATCTTGGTACTGCCAGGATGGACTGAAAATTTCGACTTATGTGCTTCATACATTACTTCTTGTCGAAGGTCATCGATGTCTGGTACGCACAATCGTCCTTTCATCCAAAGGACTCCTTTGTCGTCGATCTGAGTATCTTGTGACTTTGCTCCCTTAGCTTGTTCCTTAAGTTTTACTAGAACTGGGTATCGATCCTGGTTCAACTTGACAATTTCTCGCAGACATGGTTGAGCGGAGAGTGCAGCTAAGGTAACCTTACTCATATTCCTCCGACTCAAAGCATCAGCTACTTTGTTTGCCTTACCTGGATGGTAGCTTATGGTCAAGTCATAATCCTTCAACAGCTCAATCCATCGCCTTTGTCTCATATTTAATTCCTTTTGGGTGAACAAGTATTTGAGGCTCTGGTGGTCCGTGAAGATTTCGCACTTGGAGCCATAGAGATAATGTCTCCATATCTTCAAAGCAAAGACGACTGCTGCTAGCTCGAGGTCATGAGTGGGGTAATTCCGTTCGTGTG
This sequence comes from Primulina tabacum, assembly GCF_025594145.1. Lineage (NCBI taxonomy): Eukaryota > Viridiplantae > Streptophyta > Magnoliopsida > Lamiales > Gesneriaceae > Primulina > Primulina tabacum. Next base: position 31,253,896 of record NC_134562.1, on the reverse strand, counting down.
GTTTCAACTGCCTTGATGCATAGGCAATTACTCTTCCTTCTTGCATGAGTACACATCCCAACCCTTCCTTCGATGCGTCACTGTAGATGGTGAAATCCTTATCTTCAGTGGGCAAGACTAACACTGGTGTAGACGCAAGCTTTTCTTTCAATGTCTGAAAACTTTTCTCGCAGTTGTCATCCCAAATGAATTTAGAATTCTTTTGAGTAAGCCTTGTTAATGGTACAGCTATGGAAGAGAATCCTTCAACGAATTTCCTGTAATAGCCTGCCAATCCAAGAAAGCTTCTAATGTCTGTGGCGTTTCTCGGTTTCGACCAATCTAGAATTGACTCCACTTTCTTTGGATCCACTGATACTCCTGCTTCCGATATCACATGCCCTAAAAAGGATACACTGTTTAGCCAGAATTCGCATTTCTTGAACTTGGCATAGAGTTCTTTCTCCCTTAAGGTTTGTAGAGTGAGGCGGAGATGCTCTTCGTGATCTTCTTTGCTAGGAGAGTAGACAAAGATGTCATCAATGAATACCACTATGAACCGATCCAGGAACGGCTTGAATACTCTATTCATTAGGTCCATAAAGGCTGCTGGTGCGTTTGTCAGACCAAAAGGCATCACCGTGAATTCGTAGTGTCCATACCTTGTCCGAAAGGCCGTCTTTGGGATGTCTTCAGCCCTGACCTTCAATTGGTGGTAGCCCGTTCTCAAATCCAATTTGGAAAATATTGTGGCTCCCTTAAGCTGATCGAACAGGTCATCTATTCTCGGAAGAGGGTACTTGTTCTTGATAGTGATCTTATTCAATTCCCTATAGTCAATGCACAGTCTCATGCTCCCATCTCTCTTCTTGACAAAAAGTACTGGAGCTCCCCATGGAGACGCACTTGGTCGAATCTGCTTTTTGTCTAGCAATTCTTGAAGTTGTTCCTTTAGCTCCTTAAGTTCAGCTGGTGCCATTCTGTACGGTGCCTTGGAGATGGGTGCCGCTTCGGGCACTAAATTGATTTCGAACTCAATTTCACGATCCGGGACTGTCCCTGGTAGTTCCTCTGGAAAGACGTCTGAGAATTCTCGCACGATAGGGATATCCTCTGGTTTAAGTTCACTCTCCTCCTTCACTACGTTAACCATAGCTAGATAGATATTTTCTCCAGATTTCATGGCTTTCCATGCTTGGGATGGGGAAAGAAGTGATTTTCGTTTCTTGGATTTGCCATGATATACGACTTCTTTTTTTGTCCGGGGTTCGGAGCCTAACACTCTTTCCCTTGCAGTCTACCATCGCATTGTTTCTTGCTAACCAATCCATTCCTAAGATGATATCGAACTCCACCATGTTCAGTTGTATCAATTCTGCTTGGAATAGGTGCTCATTGATACAGATTTTACACTTTCGGTGCACTCTATGTGTTTCAACTGTCTTACTAGTAGGAGTCGCTACTCTAAATGGTTCAACTAGTAATTCAGGCGTAAGCCCTAGTTTCTTAGTGAACCTCTTAGATATAAATGAATGAGTAGCACCACTATCAAATAACACATAAGTTGGCATTTCATTGACAAAAATGGTACCTGCCACGACATCGTTTGCATCATCTGCTTCTTCTTGGGTTATTGCAAACACACGAGTGTTGGGCTTATTCTCCCTTGGCTTTTTGAGGTTAGCATCAGCATTAGGCTTGGTACTTCTCTTCAATGGCTCGGGGCAGTTAGCAATTCGATGCCCTAATTTCCCACAATTGAAACATGCTCCCGTCTGTCGGTGGCATTCTCCAGAATGACGATTATTACATTTGGGGCACATCTTTGGTTCTTGGTAAGTTGGGTGGGACGAAGCACCTTTGAAGGGTCCACTGGACTGATTCGGTCTCTTGAATGGTGGCTTCCCTTGAGATGACTGTCCAGTAAGAGGTCGCTTATTCTTGTTCTCGTTCTCCCGACGCTTGATATCCGTCTCAGCTCTTATCGCTGCTCCCATTAAATCAGCAAAGCTTGTAGGTTGGTAAACTGCTAAGGATGACTGGATACGGCTGATCAAACCCTTCTTGTATCTGTGCATCTTTAGAACTTCATCTGCCATGATTGTCGGGGCATAAGTTCCAAGGTCATTGAATTGGGATGTGTAATCTACCACTGACATGTCTAGAGTTTGCGAGAAGTTCTCAAATTCGCTCAGTTTCTGAAGTCTGACTTCTGCTGAGAAATACTGTTTGAGAAAGACATCTCTGAATTGTTGCCAAGTGATTGCTCCGGCGGCTGTCAGGGTAGGTGAGACGGTTTCCCACCACTTGCTTGCCTTATCCCCCAGGAATGGCACTATCACCTCTACCTTAAGTGCCTCAGGTATCTCTAGCAGTCGCAGTTGGGTTTCCACGCTTTTCAACCAACTCTGGCTACTCTCAGGGTCGGCGTCTCCCTTGAACACTGGGCAACGGTTCTTACGAAGGGACTCATAATGATACTTGATCCCATTCTGTGCCGGTGGTGGTTGTGGCTGCTGATTACCGTTACCATTGGGGTTTCCCAAACCCTGGATAGTTGTTGCCACTATGGTGGCTATAGCCATTAAATCTACTTGGCTTAGGCCCACTCTGGGTGGTGGATTGCCGTCAGCATTTGGATCTCCAATATTATCGTTGCGGTTGTTAATGTTTGCGTACCGCGGGTCGCGATTGTTTCGTGGAGGTCTTCCGGCCATTTCCTACAAGGGTACAAGTTTCTAAGATATTGTTTGCTCACATACATATGAATTAATCATGAACTGAAATTGGCCGCTGATATAATCAAGTAAACTTTTTATTGATTCAATCGAAAATAGAAGCAATACAAATCAAAGTTTTTAGGAAACAAGAAAAGAAAGGACAGAAAATTCATGAGAAAGCAAATGGATTATAAATCCTTATTACAAATAGTCACGACTCTAAATCCTTAATTATCTAAAATCTCGCCATCTCCTACTGCTTCATCTTCAATTGGTTCTTCTATCGGTTCCATTTCAGGTCCTAAGTTGATAATGACATCCTGAAGTTGTTGAACCTGATTTTGTAAGTGTTCGTTATGCATAGTCAGATGTTGCACTGATTCTTGCAGCTCTTGAATGATCAGTGCATCTTGTTGATGTCGTTGGACTGCTATATAAGAGGTCTGCTCCAAGAGAGCACTGAGATGAGCTTTCTTTTCCTCTAGCTCGTGCTTTTCTTCTTGCAGCTTATGTAATGTCGCAATCAACTTCCCGTTGTCTTTTTGTTCTAGTGC